>NC_060276.1:78463617-78701910 GCF_021613505.1 Equus quagga
GGAAAGGTGGGGTGGGGGGTGGGCACAAAGTGTGAAGGGGTGCACCTACAACACGACTGACAGACAATAATGTACAAACTGAAATTTCACAAGATTGTAACCTATCATTGACTCCATAAAAAAACACAATGAGATATAACCTCACATCCTTAGGATAGCTATTACATTAAAAAAATAACATAAAAAAGAAAGTATAGTTGAGGATATCCAGAAATTGGAACCCTTGTTCACTGGTGGTAGGATTATAAAATGGTGCAACTCCTATGGAAAACAGTATGGAGGTTCCTCAAAAAAACAAAACACAATTACCATATGATCCAACAGTTCTACTTATGGATATCTATGCAAAAGTATTGAAAGCAGCATCTCAAAGAGTTATTTTCACAGCACAACTATTCACAAAAGCCAAGAGGTAGCAGTAATCCAAATGTGCATAGAGACGGAGGAATGGAAAAACAAAATGTGGCTATATTAGTCAATATTCTCCAGAGAAACAGAACCAATAGGATGGAGAAATGAAAGCAATATATACAGAGAGAGGTTGACTTATTATAATGAAGTGGCTCATGCAATTATGGAAGCCAAGAAATCCCAAGATCTGCAATTGGCAAGCTAGAGACCCAGGAGAGCCAATCTATAGTTCCAGTCTGAATCCAAAGGCCTGAGAACCAGGAAAGCTGATGGTACAATTTCCACTCCAAAAGCTGGCAGGATCCCGACCCAAGAAGAGCCGATGTTTCAGTCTGAGTCTGAAGGCTGGAAAAGACCAACATCTCAGCTCATGTAGTCAAACAGGAGGAGACCTCTTTTACTCAGCTTTTTTTGTTCTATTCAGGTCTTCAATTAATTGGATGAGGCTCACCCACATTAGGGAGGGCAATCTGCTTTACTCAGTCTATCAATACAAATATCATTCTTCTCCAGAAACGCCCTGTCAGATACACCCTGAGGAATGTTTGTCCAAATGTCTGGGAACCTCATGGCCCAATCAAGTTGACACATAAAATTAACCATCACAGTGTATACATACCATGGAATATTATTCAGCCTTAAAAAAGAAGGAAATATTGCCACATGCTACAGTATGGATGAACCTTGAGGACATTATGCTAAGTGAAATATGCCAGTCACAAAAAAATACATATTTTGTGTGATTTTTTATATTAGCTATCTAAAGTAGTCAAATTTATAGAAACAGAAAGTAGAATGGAGGTCATCATAAAGGGGATAGGAGGAAAAGGAGAGTTGTTGTTTAGTGGGTATAGAATTCCCGATTTGCAAGATAAAAATGTTCTGGAGATTCGTTTCACAACAGTGTGAATACACTTTAACACTACTGAACTGTACACTTAAAAATGGATAAGATGGTAAAATTTATGTCACCTGATTTTTACCACAATTAAAAAAATATTGCAAACAATAAGCACTGTTTCAACACTGCCAGATACTTCAGGGTGGGGGGGTTCCATTTTCTACATTACATAGCTTCCCTTGATTCTTACTAGCTTAGTATAAACTGAAGTGACTACAAGGGCCAGATGGGTAATATATATAAGTGAATTGGCTGAGTGAGAGCTGTTGGAACTGGGCAGGACATGCCCCATTTAAAAGAGGTAGAGGGATACAGACCTGATATGGCCAGAGAAGCTGAAAATCCTGATTTTTATATAAAATTTCCTGACTTTTAAATATTGGCAACTCATTCAAATAAAATAAAAACACTGTTTGTTCTCTTCTAAAGCTCCTCAATTCATTTATTCAATCATTCAATAAATATTTCTTAATCAACTATCAGATACAATTCTAGGAGCTGAGGATACAGCAGTGAATAGGGCAGATTCTGTCTCTGCCTTCCTGTCCCTTACATTCAAGACATCAGAGACAACATCTTGGTATAGAACCTAACAGAGTGCTGAACAAAACTGGGTGCCTGATCAGTACTTGATTTAATTAATTCCACAAACTGAACTTTCTTACTCTATTATCACTCTCATAAAACACTTTTTGCTTGCCCAATTTACACACCAGAAAGCATGGCAATGTACTCCTAATCGCGTCCACTATAACCTTTTCAATACATAGCAATGAGAGAAAACCTTTAAAAACATTGTCAGATCATGTCACTTCCCTGCTTAAAACCCTCCTATGGCTCTCATCATGTATATAGTAAAACTTAAAGTCTTTCCCTTGGCTGACATGGCCCTTCATGACTTGGTCCCTGACTCTTCTCTGACATCTCCTACTACTATCTCACATGCAGCATTTCAATCACACTGTGTTTCTTGCTATTCTTCAAACACTCTTAAGCACCCTCCTGCCTCAAGTCTTTTCTGTTTCCTGTTCCTTCTTCCTATAATTATTTTCACCCAAGATCTTGGCATGGCTGGTCCTTCTTGCCATTTATGTGTCTACTCAAATATCACCTTTTTCCTTTTTAACAGCTTTATTGAGCTACAAGGTACATACGATAAAATTCGCTAGTTTTAAAAGTACAATTCAATGATTTTAGTAAACTTGAAGTTGTACAATCATCACAATCCAATTATAGAAAATTTACATCACCCCAAAAGGATCTTCATTCACATTTGCAGACAATCCTCATTCCTACCCACAGCCCTAGTCAACCACTTACCTATTTTCTATCTCTATACATTTAGCTTTTCTGGAAATTTCATATAAATGGAATTATACAATATGTGGTCTTTTACATCTGGCTTCTTTCAATTAGCATAATGCTTTGAGGTTCATCTTTTTTATTACTGAGTAGTATTCTATTGTGTGTGTGTGTGTGTGTGTGTGTGCGTGTATATATGCCACATTTTGTTTATCCATCCACCAGTAGATGGACATTGGGATTGTTTCCGCTTCTTAGCTATTATGATTAATCCTGCTATAAATATTTACATACAAATATTTGTGTGGACATACATTTTCACTTCTCTTGGGTAGATACTAACGGAATTGCTGGGGCATGTGGGGAAAATGTTTCATCCTTCTGAGGAACTGTCAAACTCTTTTCCAAAGTGGCTGGACCATTTTACGTTTCTACCAGCACTGTTTCAAGGTACTAATTTCTCAACATGCACACCAACATTTATTTTCCTTTTTTTTCTAGTATAGTCATCCTAGTGGTTGTGAAGTGGTATCTGACTGTGGTTTTGATTTGCATTTGCCTACTGACTAACAATGTTGAGCATTCATTCATATGCTAGTTGGCCACTTGAATATCTTCTTTGCAGAGATGTATATTCAAATCCTTTGCCTAATTTTTAGTTGTTTTGTCATCTAATTACTGAGTTATAAGAGTTGTTTACATATTCTGGATATTAGACTCTTACCAGATTTATGATTTGTAATTTTTCTTTTTTGTATTCTGTGGGTTATCTTTTCACTTTCTTGAAGCACATAAGTTTTTAATTTGGTAAAATTCAATTTATCTATTTTTCTTTCTTTGTGCCATTGGTGTATCTAAGCAGGTTTTATCTAACTTAAGTCACAAAGATTTACTCCTATATTTTCTTTTAACAATTTTAAAAGCCCTTACACTTGCCTCTTATATAATTTTGTGTATGGTGTGAAATAGGCATCTTACTTTCGCATGTGGGCATCCAGTTATGTCAGCACCATTTGTTGAAAAAACTAATTGACCCCCATTGAATTGTCTTGGCATCCTTCTCAAAAATCAATTGACAATAAATAAATGGGTTTATTTCTAGATTCTCAATTCTATTCCTTTGATGTATATGTCTATCCTTGTGCCAGTAACACATTACCTTGACTACTGTAGTTTTGTGGCAAGTTTTGAAATTGGAATATGTGAGGCCTTTAACTTCTTTTACAAGGTTGTTTTGGCTATTCTGGGCCCTTTGCATTTCCATATAGATTTTAGGATCATCTCATCAATTTCTACAAAAAAAAACAGTTGGGATTTTGATAGAGATTATTTTGAATCTGTAGATCAATCTCAGGAGAACTGCCATTTTAATATGGAATCTTCTAATCCATGAACATGGTCATCTCTTCTTAGAAGCTTCCTCTGGCCATTTTATTTACAATAACACAATGGCACACCCTCACCTCCTGTCATTCATTCTGTATTCCTTTACTCTGCCTTAATTTGCCTCGAAGCACTTATCACCACTTAACATTATTTGTTTCTCTGATTATTTAACTATATGATCCACAAGAATGTCATCTCCATGATGGCAATCAGGGACATTATCTTGTTCACTACTATACCAAGGTGTCTAATACTTGGTCGGCACTCAAACAACTATCATATCTACTGAATGAATTCCTAAGCGTTTGAAGTCAGGGGTACTAGGGGAAGTTGTCTTGCATAGTGGTTAGCATACTGAACCTAAACTGGGTTTGAAATTCGGCTTCACCACTTAGCTGTTGTATGACTTTGAGGAAGTCACTTAATTTCTATGAGGCTCAGTTTTCTCATCTGAAATATGGGTACAATAATGGTATCCATCTCAAAGGGTTAACTGAGATAAAGCCATTAATGAATTTAGGATAGGGCTTGGTCCATAGTAAAAGTCATTTAGTGTTTGTCATGTGGCTTAGAGGACAAAAGTAAATATTAGCAGTAGTAGTGCCATTGTCATCATTAGTCCCTCTAGTAGGCTGAATGAGGATCCTCCAAAAAAAAACCCACATCCTAATCCCTAATCCATAATCCTGGCTGTCCTGCTGACACCTTGATTACAGTTCTGACCTCTAGAACTATAAGATAATGGATTTGTGTTGTTTTAAGCCTCCAAGTTTGCAGTAATTTGTTATAGCATCAATAGGAAATTAATACAGTCCTTTCCAATCTTTCATGAATAAATGAATATGTGAGTGATTAAATGAACCTCTTTGAGTCATAATAAAAATTCTGTTATTAAAGAGTATTTTTCCCTACTAGAAACATATTACCAGATAATGCCAAGGTATGTCCTTAATATAAATAGATGGACTTAACTGTCATCTTACTAAGCCAGAAATACTGACCTGAACTAAAACCACTTGGGGCTCCCCCAGAAACATGACTCTGAAGCCATGATTTTTCACCTTGGTTGCACATTTGAATCATCTGGGAAGATTTAAGACTATCTCAGTGCTCAAATTGCACCCCAAACCAATTGTATCAGAATGTCTAGGGGCTGGGACCCAATCATTACTATGTTTTAAAGCCCCCCTGCCAGGTGTTTCCAAAGAACAGCCAAGATTGAGAACCACTACTCTTAAGACTTTTTTTTTTTACCAAATCTATCAAGGTCCTTAGGCAGCCCTAACCCCTCCAAAGCCACACCACGCACACCACTCATTAGCTACCCAGACATGAAACTTTTTGATTCTTTATTCTCTAGCCAAGAAAAAAGAAATTCTTCCAGCCTGTCTTACTCCCTTCAAGCCGCTATAACAAAATATCACAGAACTGGGTAGCTTGTAAACAAGAGAAATTTATTTTTCAAAGTTCTAGAGGCCGAAAAGTCTAAGATCAAGGTGCCAGCATGATCAAGTGAGGGCCCTCTTCCAGGTTCATAGCCAGTGCCTTCTCCCTGTGTCCTCACATGGTGGAAGGGGCTCTGGATCTCTTTGGAGCCTCTTTTGTAAAGCATTAATCCCATTCATGCAGGGTTCCACCTTCATGACAGAAGTACCTCACAAAGGCCACACCTACTAATACAACTACCTTTGGAGGTAGAACTTCAACACATGAATTTTTGGGGGATGCAAACATTCTGATCATAGCACAGTCGGAATTCATGTCTCTTGTTCCCGCTACTCTTTCTCTCCCCTGGAGCTTCGCATACCCCCATGGACCCAGCACAATCTCTTACATATAACACCTTCAATAAATATTTCTTGAATTGACATGACAGTGTTTATAGCCATTTTGATCTCTATCACCTGCTGTGAGTGTTACAGAAATGATCCTTCCTTAGAAACTCTGTGAACTCCCAACTCAGATCTGTGGCAGATAGCCTTGAACTATCAATGCTGGATCTCTGGAAAGAAGGGAGGTAAAGGCCAATAGCAGAGTTGCAACATGACACTAACTGCTGGCAATTGTGTGAAAGTGCATTTTAAATATAAAACCAGTTCAATCTAATCCAGCTCAACAAATATTGAGTGCCTACCATATGCAGGGCACTCTGTTAGTCTTTGTGGGATGACTTATATACCATCTCTACCCTCAAGATACGTTCAGTCTAGTAAGGAGGGATGAGGCAAGTATATTGACAATTGTAGGACAAATAAAATTAAGGTAAGTGCCATAAAAGAGATAGAAAGTACCACCAGGGGATCAGGAAAGGCTTGGAGATAGGCCTTACAGAATTAGAATTTTTCCAGAGGGCTTAACTGCCCGGAAGTAGAGCATACTGGTGGAAGATCAATAATAACTATCAGTGTTACTGTGTTAGGCACTTTAATGTATTAGCACATTTAGTCTTCATAACAGCCCCAATGAGTTAAGTACATTATCATCATCCTTTAGAGAAGAGGGGACTGAAATTCTGAAAGGTTAGATAATTTGTTTAAGGTCATGCATAGAACCCAAGTCTGTCTGTCTTACTCCGGTGCCTTTTCTCTTAACAGCTACACTATATTGCTTCTCCTGATGCTCTAACTGACCCTATAACTAGATATACTGCAATCGACCACTCTGAAATCTCTTGCTCTCTTCCAGAAATGACTCATGACAACCTGCTTTTCCCGGCGAACCATACACCTTTCCATCAGATGTACCACATGTTCATCTAGTCAAATTCTCAGCTGAGGAAGTCCTCATGCTGGTAGCCAGCCTTTGACAGGCAGGATTGCCCTGGAGCACTGTAGAAGGATACAGTAACTATTGTTGGAAAGCCAAAACATGACAATTCCAAAATTAGAGTTTAGTGGGATAGATATGTAAGCTATATTGGCTGGGTAGAGAAACTATTTAAATCATGCTTTAATGACCCAGGGCCCAGAGACAGCCATCATTTTATAATAATAACTGGCATATTATATGCTAATCAATCTTTATACTATATATACTTTGGCATGTAACAGCTGTTTTAAAGTATTTATTTGCAATTGTGAAAGCTTTTTAATTGGGAATAAGTCAGGTCCCAGATATCTCATGTAAAACAATCTTCTACAGCAAGGGTGCACAAACTACAGACATGGCCAAATCCAGCGTGGCACCTAGTTCCATAAATAAAATTTTATTGAAACACAACCACACCCATTTGTTTATGTACTGTGGCTGACTCTACTCACTTTATAACGGCAGAGTTAAGTAGTTGTGACAGACACCATATGACCTGCAAAGCCTAAATTATTTACTGCCTGAACATTTACAGAAAGTTTGCTGATTTATGTTTTATAGTAACAACTTCTAGCATGGGCATAAAAAGTAGAGAATGTTAATCAGATTAATATTGCTACGTTTCCTTAAGGAGAAGATAGGCTACTTAAAAAAAACCTGTTAGACTATCATATTTGCTGGCATACAAGTTGTACTTCCCAATTCCTGACAAAAATGTATGAAAATACTCTTCTATATCTAACACATCCATATAATGTGTAAAAGATGCAAAATAATGAACTGGTTTATTGGCAAAAATAATTTCCTTACATCTTATTGTACCTCCAGTGAAAATGTAAATGGTATTTTCAGGAAAAAAAGTTTTCCTCCCATAAACTACTTTAAATACATGTGTGATTTTTTAAGTAAAATATCCTTGAAAATATTGGGGTATGTATTATACACCTAAGGATCTTCTACATTATAATAAACAGTATTTATTTTGCAAGGCTGCTTAGATAATTTCTAGGAGGTGATGGTGGGCTAGATTAATGTGCACAAAAATCAAAGAAAAAGTTTGATTTGATTCTACTCTGATCCTCAACATTCTAAAAATCTGCTCCTATGCAAGGAAAATTTTATCAAAAAGAAAAGAAAAGAAAAAACAAAAACAGAGAATTAGTAGTTAAGAAAGCTATTCCTAGAGTTCAATTCATAATTTCCTCTGCGAACCTCAACATTTGGGCCTCTTAGAACCTTTATCCCACCCAGAAATCAGGCTCTATGTGGCAGGGACGATTAGGAATGAGGTTCTACAGACTAGCATAGTTCTTAAGGAAACAGGCAGCAGCAAACAGCAATGCTCCAAAGAAATTGCTTTTAATTACAGCCTCTCAGGCTGTGACTTAAAGCCCAAAGCAGATGAAAACCAGAGCAGTAAGCCATTGACATTCCTCTGCAGCCACATGCCCAACACTATTTGCATCAAGCTTAAGTTTTCACTCTCATGAGTTTCCTCCAACTCCAAAGCCCCTGCCCACTTCACTGCCTTACCAAGAGCTATCAGGAAGTCTTTGTGGCTATTTTCCTCCCCAGCATAAGAAATGAAATTTAAGGTTAAAATTCAGCTTCTAGTCATCAGAGACCTATTCACCAACTGCACTTTCACCTTGCCAATGAATATATTCATCAAAGAAAGAGTGAGGGCTTCTCCTCTACCAGACTTCCTCTACCATACCCTTCATGTATATCCTTTTCTTAGGTGATCTGATCCAATCCCGCATTTTCAAATATCACCTCTATGTGAATGACACTCACTATGCTGCTCCAGTGCCTTTACTTGGATGTCTAAAAACCACTCAAATCCAATATGCCCAACACAGAACTCTTGCTTTTACTTCCAAAACCCACCTCCCTTCTTTCCCGTTTCAATAAATAGCACCACCAACTACTCTGTCACTCATGCCAAAAATTAAAAATCATCCTTGGCTCTTCTTTTTCCCTTACCTCCAACCAACATTTAGTCCATTAACAAGTCTAGTCAATTCTACTTCCAAAACAGATGTTGAATCCATCCACTTTTCTGTTTCCTCTGCTGCCATCAAAGCCCAAGAATTATCTTTTGCTTAGACCACTGCAACAGTCTTTTAACAGGTCTCAGTCTTCCAAAGATTAGACTGACAGGCTTATAATGTTCCAGTGCTTCAATGCTTAAGGGCCCTTCAAGCAATTCACCATGACTTGCTCACTATGTACCAGCCACATTGAACTTCTGCCAAAAACACAGAGGTAAGAATGGTTTCTGCCCTCTATTCCTCCAACAGTCTAACCTTGCCTCCACTTCAGAGCCTTTGTACTTGCTGGTATCTGTCTGGAATGCTCTTCCCCTAGATTACTACATGCCTGGCTCCTTCTCATTACTCTAAGAATAAGCCCTAATATAAGAGCTTTCCTAAACACTCAATGAAAATGATCCTCACTCCATAAACACTCTAGTCTCTCTCCCTTCATTATCCTGTTTTATTTTCATTATAGTACTTACCATTAGCTGAAATAATCTTGGCCATGAATTTGTTTACTGGATTCTCATAAGTCTCTTACCACTAGAATGTAAGCTCCATAAGAATAGGGACTTTTTTGTCTTGTTCACAACTGTATCCCCATCTAGTATGTGCTCAATAAATATCTGATGAATGGCTATATGGACTTTAGGGCCTAGCGATCCACCCAACTAACAGTGATACTAGAGGGGGGCGATGGTCATCAACCACAGATTACATATAAATAAAAGTTAATTTATTTAATAAACTGAGGAAAGGAAACTGACAAAAAGTTTACCATGTCTTAGGTACCTATATTAATGAGGTCATGATACTTTTGGGTTCATTTCTCTCTGGTAGGTCACTTGAAAAAGTATAAACTATAAAAAATGAAAACCCATATAACTACCTCCCCACTATGTCAAATTATAACATGTTGCTGTATTTGCTTAAGCTCTTTTTTGAAAAATAAATAAAACATTACAAATATGCTTTAAGCCAACTGAATAACCCTTGAAAATCCCATTCCTCTCCTACCTAGAAGTAACTCCTATCCTGAATTTGGTGGTTCCTATTCCCTGCATGTTTTTATACATTTAGTATATACGTATGAATTAGTATAGCTGATATGTTTTAAAGCTTTATATAGTATCACATTATATTTATCTGCAATTTTCTCCCCCACCCCAATATTAAGTTTTTGAGATTTATCCATGTGGCCCTAGATCATTATTTAGCACCATTATAAATGGTATCAAAATACCATAATTATCTGTTCTCCTATCGATTGATATTTGGGTTGTTTCTGTTTCCTTCCCTACTGTGATGCTGATGTGAATATTCTTGATCAGCTCTCCTTGTGCACATGGGTGAGAGTTCCTCTAGATGTTTCTCAAAATTTAATGTGCATAAAAATCACCTGGGATCTCAGCAAAATTCAGATTCTGATTCTGTTGGTCTGGTGTGGGGCTTGAGATTATGTATTTCTAACAACCTCCCGAGTGATATTGTTAGAGCTGGTCTGTGAACCATACTTGCAGTAGCAAGGCCTTAGAGAGTCTATACCCAGGAGTGGAATTACTGGTCTTCTACTTTACTAGCAATGCCAAAGTATTTCCAAAGCCCTTGTATCAATTTACATTCAAAGAGTTTACAGTCCTCCACATCTTCAACAGCACTTAGTTTAATGAGACTAATTCTTTTGCTCTCCACTCCAATCTTTATCCATGGATGCATATGTGGCTCCCCTTCAGCTGTAAAGTGGGTGGCTACCAGAAGACTTGGATTCAATCCCAACTCTAACAAAGACAGCTTCTTGTGGTCCCCTATCATCTTTCCTATGTTTTTCCCAGAGGGAACCCACTGGCCCAGGAGCCTAACCACGCCCCACTAAGGGGGAGAATTATCCAGGAAGCTGGATCACAAAGCGGGTGTGGGGAGTAGAATTCAATCAATTTGCAAACTTTACTTTTCTTGATAGCATCATCCCCTGCTCTTATAACACTGTGCTTTCTGAAGGCATAATTAGTTAAAGCTATCAGCTGAAAGCTAACTGACTGATGGCTGAAAGAGGAGAGGGCCTTTTCAACTGTTAGACATTCTGGTTCTGAGCACTGCATCTTTCCTCACTTTTGATGGAATGCTATAAATCCTCGAGATTTTTAACTTTTTCTAGCCATACTCTTTTTGTAGTTAGCCTAATTCTTTTACTAGTCATAAGTCTTTGGCTGCTCTATATGCAGCTCCATTATAGGTGCTAGGAGGAGAAGAAAGAAGAATTCAATTGAATTACATTCACAAACATTTATTGAGCACCTTTTACATACCATGACTGTGGTAGATAACAGATACAGAGGTGAGGATGGTTTCTGCCCTCAGAATTCACAGACTAAAGGCAAAAGTTACACATAGATGATCTAAGCCATCCAGGTAAACATTCAAAAGATTTTTTTAAAAGTATATAATTTCTAAACAGATGATGTAAAATTATATCCCCTCAATTCTAAGATACACATTTTTTACTTTTTAAAAGCTCTAAAATCAACATTCACCTTATAATTTATGTAAATTTATAATGTGGCATTTTTCCCTTGAAAAGCTATTACCAATCCATGCTGCAATTTACAGTTAGAAATGTCTTCAGAGTGATGTCAGCAACATGGTGGAGTGAGCTGTTCCCTTTATCTCTCCCCCTTTGAACTACAACTAAATAGACATTCATCAACTATCAAAGGAAACCCCCACATCACAACAGAACGTCTGAGAGACCCATGCAGCTATACATCTGAAAGTGGATTGACTGGCCCTCCAGGGAATGGTGGAGCTAGGTGAGTACTCCCTGCCTTTCCCTGACAGCCCGGTGCACTTTCACAAGTGCTTTCCAGCCTAGCATGAGCACCCATAGTACCACTGCACCCCAAAAGTGGGAACATTCCCTACGGCAACTGTAGGAAGAGGTAGTGGGAGTCCTTAACCCACTCGTGATCATTTTCCTGGAGGTGAAGGAGCCCAATGTCCACTATAGCCTTAAGGAGTGGCCCTGGATCAGTCCCTGTGAGGAAGCCCCACCCACCAAGCACAGTGGCCAACAGGACTGCAAGAAGGGGCAGTGGCAGAGCTATGCACAGGGGCCAGAGCACTCCCAGCCCATGCAAGTGACCATAGTACTACTGAGCCCTGGAAGTTGGAGTGTAGCAAGGGGCAAATGTAGGAACAGGTGGCAGCAGCCCTTAGCCTGCTCTTGATCACTTTCCCTGCAGTGAGGGAGCCCACTGTGCCCCTGTGGCCACAAGGAACGGCCCTGACTCGTTCCCCAAAAAGAAGCCCCGCCCACTAATCACATGAGCAGGGGAGACGGCAAGAAGAGGCAGGTGGAGATCTACACACCTGGGTGAGCACATTCCTGGCCCAAGCAAGTGTCCGTAGTACTGCTGTACCCCAAAAGTGAGAATGCACCCTGGGGCAACTGCAGGTAAAGGCAGCAGCAGCCCTCTGCCCACTTGTCATCACTTTCCCAGTGGTGGGGGAACCCACTGTGCCCCTGTGGCCCCCAAGGAGTGGCCCTGGCTTGGACCCTGCAAGGAAGCCCAGCCTATCAAGCACAGTCTAAACAATCACATGATCACTCTCCAGGCTGGTGCAAGTGACCGCAGTACCATTACTACTTCCAGTAGATGGGGTAGGATCAGAAACTCAGCTCCTGCTTCCACCTAGCAGTAGCAGGTGGAATCTGTGACCTAATACTACAACAAATGTACCGACAAAATAAGATTACTTCATCAAACACCATGAGAAACTACAGCAACAATTCAGACCAGAAGAAAAATGACAATTCCCCAGAAACCAACACTGAAGGCACATAAATTTACAATCTAAAGGACAGAGAAGTAAAAATAGCTGTCATAAAGAAACTCAATGAGTTAAAAGTCAGAAAGACAGTTCAATGAGCTCAGGAATAAAATTAATGGAAGAAGGAATACTTCATCAAAGAGACTGAAAGTATAAAAAAAAGCCAAGCATAAATTCTGGATATGAAGAACATAATGAAGTAAAAAAATTTCTAGAATCCTTAAAAAATAGAGTTGATGCTATGGAGGAAAGAATTAGTGAGTTAGAGGATAGGAATATAGAAACGCTACAGCTGGAGGAGGAGAGAGAACTAAGATTTTTTTTTAAATGAAGGAATTCTTCAAGAAATATCTGATAAAATTAGGAAAAGCAATACAAGGATTATAGGTATTCAAGAAGGAGAAGTGAGGGAGAAAGGAGGAGAGAGTTGATTCAAAGATATAATAGCTGAGAATTTGCCAAACCTGGGGAAGAACTGGATTTACAAATACATGAAGTTAAAAGAACAGCTAATTACATCGATGCTAAAAGACTTTCTCCAAGGCATATAACAGAAAATTGGCAAAAGTCAACAACAAAGAAAAACTATAAGGGCAGCAACACAGAAGAAAATAACTTACAAAGGAACCCCTATCAGGTTTTCAGTAGATTTCTCAGGAGAAACCTGAGAGGCTAGGAAAGAATGGAATGATATATTCAAAATACTGAAAGACAAAAAATTTCAGCCAAGAATACTCTAGCCAGGGAAACTTTCCTTCAGATATGATGGAGAAATAAAAGCTTTCCAGACAAACAAAAGCTGAGGGAGTTCATCGCCACTAGACCTTCCCTACAAGAAATGATTAAAGATGCCCTCTCACTGGAAACAAAAAGGCAGAGGTCTACAAAGCTTTGAGAAAAGATAAAGAAACAGACAAAATCAGAAAACCGGAGCTCTCTATCAGAACAGGGAAGCAAATACTCAATTATAATTTAAAAAATGAAGGAAAGGAATGCATCAAAAGTAACTATAAACACTTCAACTTAGTCACAAACTCACAACAGAACATAGAATAATTTGTGAGAAAGATAACTCAGGAGGGGAAGAGGAAAGGGATGTAATCTGCTTAGGCCAATGGAGTTAAGAGGCTATGAGAAAATGCACTATTTCATCTAGGATATCTTTTACACAAACCTCTCAGTAACCAATAAACAAAAAATCAGAGCACAGCTACAATTCATAAAAAGAGAGAAAACTCAGAAAACTTCCTCAGAAAACCACCAAAATGAAATGGCAGTCAGAAATACAAAGTAAGAGAAACAATGGAAACATAGAACCACCAGGAAACAAGAGATAAAATGGCAGTATTAAGCCCTCACATATCAATAATCACTCTAAATGTAAATGGATTGAATTCTCCAATAAAAGACAGAATAGGGTTGGCCCAGTGGCATAGTGGCTAAGTTTGCATGCTGCCCTTGTATGGCCTGGGGCTTGCTGGTTCAGATCCCAGATGCAGACTTACATAATGCTCATCAAGCCATACTGTTGTGGTGTCTCACATACAAAACAGAGGAAGACTGGCACAGATGTTAGCTCAGTGACAATCTTTCTCAAGCAAAAAAGAGGAAGATTGGCAACAGATGTTAGCTCAAGGCCAATCTTCCTCACCAAAACCAAAAACAAAACCAGAGTAACTGGATGGATTAAAAAACAAGAGCCAACAATATGCTGCATCAGGAAACACACCTCAGCTCTAAAGACAAACATAAGCTCAGAGTGAAGATATCGAAGAGGATACTCCAAGACAATGGCAAACAAAAGAAAGCAGGTGTTGCCATACTCATATCATGCAAAGCTGAATTCAAGATCAAAAAGGCAGTGAGAAGAAAGAGGAGAACTATATAATGATAAAAGGGACGTTCTACCAAGAGGACATAACACTTATAAGTATATGTGTACCTAACACAGGAGTACCAAAGTACACAAAGCAAGTATTAAAAAACCTAAGGGAAAAATGAACAGCAACACAAAAATAGTAGGGGACCTCAACACCCCACATATATCAATGGATAGATCATCCAGACAAAAAGTCAACAAGGAAATAGTGGATTTAAATGAAACACTTGATCAGAAGGACTTAATAGATATATAGAGAGCATTCCATCCAAAAACAGCAGAATACACATTCTTCTCAAATGCACAGGAATCATTCTCAAAGATAGACCATATGCTGGGAAATAAGGCAAGCCTCAATAAATTTAAGAAGATTGAAATCATCTCAAACATCTTTTCTGTAAAACATGCTATGAAACTAGAAATTAACTACAAGACAATAGCTGGGAAATTAAAAAATACGTGGAGACTAAACAACATGCTACTTAACAGTAGGAGAAATTAAAAAACACCTGGAGACAAATGAAAATGAAAACACAACATACCAACTCTTACAGAATACAGCAAAAACAGTTGTAAGAGGGAAATTCATAGCAATATAGGCCCACCACAAAAAACAAGAAAAATCTCAAATAAGTAATCTTAAACTACATCTAACACAACTAGGAAAAGAACAACAACCAAAGCCCAAAGTCAGCAGAAGGAGGGAAAGAATAAAAATCATAGCACAAAAAATGCAATAGAGACTAAACAACTGTAGAAAGGATTAAAGAAACTAAGATGTGGTTCTTTGAGAGGATAAGCAAAATTAACAAACACTTAACCGGACCCACCAGGACAAAAAAGAGATGGCTCACATAAATAAAATTAGAAATGAAAGAGGAGAAATAACAATGGATACCACAGAAACACAAACGATTAGACGAGAGTACTATGAAAAGCTATATGCCCACAAATTGGATACCTAGAAGAAATATATAATTTTGTGTGTGTGTGAAGAAAGATTAGCCCAGAGCTAACATCTGTTGCCAGTCTTCTTTTTGCTTGAGGAATATTGTTGCTGAGCTAATCTCTGTGCCAATCTTCCTCTATTTTATGGGATGACAATACAGTGTGGCTTCACAAGCAGTGCTAGGCCTGCACCCAGGATCCGAACCTGTGAACCCCAGGCTGCCAAAGCAGAGAGCACGAATGTAATCACTAAGCCACCAGGCTGGCTCCAATGGATAAATTCTTAGACTCATACAACCACCCAAAAATGAATCAAGAAGAAATAGAGAATCTGAGTAGACCAATCACAAGTAAAGTGATTGAGACAGTAATCAGAAACCTCCCAAAAAACAAAAGTCCAGGACCAGATGGCTTCTCTGGAGAATTCTACCACACATTAAAGAAGATTTAATGCCTATCCTTCTCAAACTATTCCAAAAAATCAAAGAATACAGAACACTTACTAACTCATTTTCTGAGGCCAACATTACCCTGATACCAAAACCAGGCAAGGACAACACAAAGAAGGAAAACTACAGGCCAATATCACTGATGATCATCAATGCAAAACTCCTCAACAAAATATCGGCAAACTCAATAGAGCAATACATTAAAAGGATCATACACCATGATCTAGTGGGATTTATTCCAGGAATGCAGGAATGGTTAAACATACACAAATCAATCAATGTGATACACCACATTAACAAAATGAGGAATAAAAACCACATTCTCATCTCAATAGATGCAAAGAAAGCATTTGACAAGATCCAACATCGACTTATGTTAAAAACTCTCAATAAAATGGGTATAAAAGGAAACTACCTCAACATAATAAAGGCCATATATGACAAACCCACAGCAAACATCATACTCAATGACGAAAAACTGAAAGCCACCCCTCTGAGAACAGGAACAAGACGAGGGTTCCCACTCTCAGCATCCTATTCAACATAGTACTGGAGGTTTTGGCCAGAGCAATTAGGCAACAAAAATAAATAAAAGGAATCCAAATTGGAAAGGAAGAAGTGAAACTCTTGCTTGTTGCAGATGACATAATTCTGTATATTGAAAATCCTAAAGAAACCATCAGAAAACTATTAGAAATAATCAACAACTACAGCAATGTTTCAGGGTACTAAATCAGCTTACAAAAATCAGTTGTGGTTCTATACTTTAACAACAAACTAGCAGAACAAGAAGTCAAGAATACAATCCCATTTGAAATCGTAACGAAAAGAATAAAATATCTAGGAATAAACTTAACCAAAGAGGTGAATGACCTACATACTGAAAACGATAAGATATTATTTTTTTTAATATTTTATTTTTTCATTTTTCTCCCCAAAGCCCCCCAGTACATAGCTGTATATTCTTCGTTGTGGGTCCTTCCAGTTGTGGTATGTGGGACGCTGCCTCAGCGTGGTTTGATGAGCAGTGCCATGTCCGTGCCCAGGATTCGAACCAACGGAACACTGGGCCACCTGCAGTGGAGCGCGCGAACTTAACCACTTGGCCACGGGGCCAGCCCCCTATAAGATATTATTGAAACAAATTGAAGAAGATATAAAAAAGTGGAAAGATATTCCATGCTCATAAGTTCGAACAATAAACATAGTTAAAATGTCCACAGTACCTAAAGCAATCTACAGTTTCAATGCAATCCCAATCAGAATCCCAATGACATTCTTCGTGAATTAGCACAAAGAATCCTAAAATTTATATGGAATGAGAAAAGACCTCGAATAGCCAAAGCAATCCTGAGAAAAAAGAACAAAGCTGAAGGGATCAGACTCCCTGACTTCAAAATATAATCAAAACAGCATGGTATTGGCAGAAAAACAGACACACAGATCACTGGAACAGAATTTAAAGCCCAGCAATAAAACCACACATCTATGGACAATTAATCTGCATCAAAGGGTCCTAGAAAATACAATGGAGAAGGGAAAGTCTCTTCCATAAATGGTGCTGGTAAAACTGGACACCCACATTAAAAGAATGAATGCAGACAATTATCTTGCACCATGCACAAAAGTTAACTCAAAATGGATTAAAGACTTGAATGTAAGACTGGAAACCATAAAACTCTTGGAAGAAAGTACAAGCAGTACACTATTTGATATTGGTCTTAGGAGCACCTTTTTGAATACCACGTCTACTCAGGCAACGGAAACAAAAGACAAAATTAACAAATGGGACTACATCAGACTAAAAAGCTTCTCCAAGTCAAAGGAAACCATGAACAAAATTAAAAGACAACCCACCAACTGGGAGAAAATATTTGCAAATCATATATGCAAGAAGGGGTTAATTTCCTAAATATATAAAGAACTCATACAACTCAACAACAACAAAAACCCAAACAACTGGAACAAAAATGGGCAGAGGATATGAACAGACATTTTTCCAAAGAAGATATACAGATGGCCAACAGGCACATGAAATGATGTTCAACATCACTAATTATTAGGGAAATACAAATCAAAACTACAGTGAGATATTACCTTACACTGGTCAGAATGGCTAAAATTACCAAGAAAAAAACAACAAATGTTGGAGAGGATGTGGAGAAAAGAGAACCTTCATGCACTGCTGATGGAAATGCAAACAGGTGCAGCCACTATGGAAAACAGCATGGAGATTTCTCAAACTATTAAAAATAGAAATACCATATGATCCAGCTATCCCACTACTATTTATCCAAACAACTTGAAATCAATGATCCCAAGAGATTTATGCACCCCTATGTTCACTACAGCATTATTCACAATAGCCAACACATGGAAGCAACTCAAGTGCCCTTCTACAGAAGAATGGATAAAAAAGATGTGGTGTGCGCGCACACACACACACACATACACAAATGGAATACTACTCATCCATAAAAAAGACAAAATCACCCCATTTGCTACAACATGGATGGTCTTTGAGGGTATGATGTTAAGTGAAACAAGCCAGACAGAGAAAGACAAATACTGCATGATTTCACTCATATGTGGAAGATAAATAAATACACAGATAAAGAGAACAGATTAGTGTTTACCAGAGGGGAAGGTGGTTAGGTGTGGGTGAAAGGAGTAAAGGAGCACATATGTCAGGTGACAGACAAAAATTAGATTACTGGGGGCCAATACAATGAAGTTTATTCAGAAACTGGTAAATAATAATGTACACATGAAATTACACAATGTTATAAACCATCATGACCTCAATAAAATTATTGAAAAAAAGAGAAATGTCTTCAAATTGAGGTAATGCTGTAAATGTTACTGGAATTCCCATGGATAGGAATGATTTGAGCTGGACCTTTAAGAACAGATAACATTTTGTAAGTAGAAAGAAGAAGAGAATTCCAGGTTGGAAGCTAGGCAGAGGCAAGTCACAACTATCAAGTCTCTCCTCTTCTCTCCCTAAGACAGAGAAAGCACAACTCTACACACACACACACACACACACATACTCATTAGTGCAAACAGAAAATTGTGTTGTATAAAAACAACTGCTGAAAAAAATTGAAATTTTTAATAGAAATACTAGTAATCCAAAATTTCAGGGAGGGGGAATAATTCCTGGTCAATATATTTTCTGAAGACTTTATAAAGTCACTGGATAGTTACATTATTTCCCCTTAAACTGGGTGTTTAATAGCTGATCATTTTTAATAACATAGCAGGGATACCCTCCTTATTTGCTGTTTTCTCTATTCTTGCCATAGAGAACTAGAACTTTATTTAAGCAAGGAAATCTTTCATAACATTGCCAGCCACTCATCTATCTAGGTAGAGAGGACAAATCAATTAGGAGCAGATATTATTTGTTCTGAGAAGACTGGACCATTTTGGTTGGCTATAAAGGCTAGTAAGGGACTATTTTTTTAAATGGTGACTAGACAACCATATAGTCATAAGGGAAAAGATAAAATTAGACTTATATATTATGCACAAATAAACTACAGGTGCATTAAAAATCTAAGTATAAAAAGCAAAACTGTAAAACTTTTAGAAGACACAAAGGATTTCCTCATAATAAGACAAATCAAAGCAAGGAAAGATTTCTTCAATAATATATAAAATAATGCACAAACCATAAGGAAAAGATTGATCTATTTGACTATATCAAAAGTTAAAACCTTTAAACAATAAAATAGCATAAACAGAATTTAAAAACAATCCGCTATAAAAAGGATGAGGGTACGTCAAAAGGACATAGAAGCCAACCTGAAAGACTTCCCAACGGCTAAAGCTGGAACAATTTGTGCGAAAGTAACAACAGTATTGGATTATAACCCAAAGAATAAAATAAATCTCCATGAGTCCACACTGATATACATAAATGATTGAATAAATAAATATACGGGAATGAAGGGACAAATATTTCTTACAGAAAAATTCCAATTAACAAATATAGAGATTTGGAGGGAAATGACCCAAAGTCCTCAGTAGATGGACAGATAAACTATATTCATTGGGTGGCATACTCACAAGCAATTAAATGAAAGAACTAGATTCATATATACCAACAGGGATAAGTCACAGATCACATTTTTTAGTAACAACAAGTTGCAAAAGGATAAGTATAGCATGATACCATTTTATGTGAAAGTTTAAAACACTTAAATAATACCATATATTGTTTGTAGACACATTCATATGTAACAAAACTATGAACACATATATGGATGGTAATGATAAACACAAAATTTAGGATAGTGATTATCTCTTGATAGGAAGACAGGGAAAATGGATGGGTAAGAGTGGAGCTTTAGTTGTATCTGTAACATTTAAAAAACTTTTGAGGGGCTGGCCCTGTGGCCGAGTGGTTAGGTTTGTGTGCTCCACTTCGGCAGCCCGGGGATTCCCCAGTTCGGATCCTGGGCACGGACATGGCACCACTCATCAGGCCCTGTTGAGGTGGCATCCCATGCGCCACAACTATAAGGACCCACAACTAAAATACACAACTATGTACTGGGGGGATTTGGGGAGAAAAGCAAAAAAAAAACAAAGATTGGTCACAGTTGTTAGCTCAGGTGTCAGTCTTCAAAAGGAAAAGTTTTTTTGAGAGCTTTGAAGTAAATAAAGAAAAATGTTAAATTCTGTTTATTTTTGGAAAAAGACACACAGACGTATTTTTATTATTGTCTATTTTTTCCAAGTTCAAATGTCCTTTGGTTTGAAGAGCTGACAAGGGAGATCAGATCATAAGTATTTATTGAACCCCAATCTTCAGACTGTACATGGATGATTCACGTTTCATGGATATACATGAATCTTTGTATGGATACCCAAGTGTTATGGGTTGAATTTTGTCCCCTCCAAAAGATATGTTGAAGTCCTAGCCCCAGGTACCCAGGAATGAGGTGATCAACAGCGTTTATGAGAATTTCATACCAGCAGAAACACTACTAGCCTGGACTAAAAGGGACAGAAACTGGATGAAATGAAAGAAGAATGATTTCAAGAGCAGAGCCATGGATACAGAGGCATGGGCCAATGGGACCTCCTCAGGCAGAGATGGCAGGAGCATTGTCCTTGTAGGCTGAGAGCGCGAGGTCACCAAGCCCAGAGGATAGAGCATTGAGCCACATAGGATTATTCTCAGGCCATGAAGTCTAATAAAATATTCCCTACTGGGTTTTGGACTTGCTTGGGACCTGTGACCCCTTAGTTCGTTCCAATACCTTCTTTTTGGAATCATAATATCTATACTATGCCTGTCTCAACATTGTATTTTGGAAGTAGATAATTTCCAAAATAACCCATACCTAATATACATGGTTTAGAAGATAAGATTTGGGACTTTATGAGTTGATTATATTTAGTTAAGATTTTGGACTTAGAATTGATGCTGGAACAGGTTAAGAGTTTTGGGGATGTTGGAATGAGATGAATGTATTTTACCCCTGGAAGGGACATGATTAATGGAGGGATAGAGGACGTACTGTTATGGGTTACACTGCGTTCCTCAAAAATATATATTGAGGTCCTAACCACTGGTACCTGTGAATGTGACCTTATTTGGAAATAAGATCTTTGCATATGTAATCAAGTTAAAATTAGAGTGAGCTCTAATCTAATATGACCAGTGTCCTTATGAAGAATTGGAAAACACCTTGCAAAGAGAGAGACATACACAGGAAGACAGACATGTGAAGACAGAAGCAAAAATTAGAATTATGCTGCCACAAGCCAAGGAATGTCTGGTGTGACCAGAAGCTGAAAGAGACCAGGAAAGATCTTCCTCTAGAGGTTTTTGAGGGAGCAGGGCCTTGCCAACACCTTGATTTCATACTTCTAACTTCCAGAACTGTGAAAGAATAAACATCTAAAAGCCACCTAATTTATGGCACTTTGTTACAGCAGCAAGAAATTAATACATCAAGTACTCATTTATATGGGGATGTATCTCCATGAGTCTGTGTATATCAGGACGGCAATTTCTGAATGAGTATGTGTGTCTCTGTCTGGGTACCATATATGTAATCAACATATAGTTGACCAGGAACATGTGAAAGGATATGTAATCTGTCTGGAAGTCTCAAAGTAGGTAGATAATTCCCCCAAACTCATTGATCCACTCATGTATTCATTCAACAAATAATTTCAGGGCTCCTTCTATGTACTATGCATTGGAGGCAGACATGACTAAAACTGTTGAGTCTACTGCTATGAGAGACCAGAGGTAAAAACAACCTTCTTTATCTACTTACTTCTGGTTCCAGGGCTTCTGTTATTTCTTTGATCTTATTCCGACTGAAGGTAAGACAATGAGAAAGTGTATGAGTAAATAACAGAAGAATACTTATAAAAGAGGGCTGTGAAATTTGAGTCTGTCATCTTCCTAATTTAGGTACTTGAAAGCAAAATGATATGGCACTTAAGGGCAAGGGTTCTGGTGTCAGATCTGAGTTGAAATCTCAGATGCCAAATGCTAGCTGTGTGACTGTAATTTATTTAGTTAACTTCTTTGATTCTAGATTTCCTCATTTGTGAAAAAAGGGGAGGGCAATAATATTTCATAGGGCCGTATTTAGAAGATTCAACAAAATAATATTTATACTGGACTAAAACAGTGCCAGGCACTCAGAAGCCAGCTCCCTTCTGCCCCTTGAATATGCAAGAAGAGGCTGTTTTGCTTGAGTACTTTTTACACAATAAGGATGTACTGTTTCTGGCTGGCAGAAGGGTGCCCTGGGTCATAGGATCTGAAATACAAATTTGAGATTCCCAAGGTTACTCTCTGTTCAAGTCTACTCAGTTTATGAGGATGACATTTATTGACATTATTTTGAATCAAAACAGGATAAATTTAACACACTATCCCAAATATGCATTTAAAGACAATATAGCCAGAGGAAGCTTTGAAGAAAGTTGGAGGTACCATTAGGCACTACTAACTCTTAACTGTTGATGGCTACTATTATATCCACAGCACAACTGCGAAAGAAGACCTCAACCAGGTAGATTCCAATGATGCTTAAGAGTCATCTCGTGCAAGTTCTCAACTATCATAGATTCTCTGGCTATCAAATTATATCAAGTTATATCAAATTATATGAGTTGTAGGGTCTAGCAAGACATCATTTGAATGATTTTTCTCTGGAAAGCCTTGAATTCCCCACTTTATCTAGCCAGTGAGTTGACATTGCCCCCTACCCCCATTGGAGATGGAGGACCTAAACCTTCTTTAGACATAGCTGGTATGCTTCATGCTTAGAAGTAGGAGCATATTTTGACCTTCTTTACCTCTCACTCCCCAACAACTCTGAACATTATCCCCAAATATCTGAATCAGCCTCGCTCCTTCCTTTGGACTAACAAAAACATCCAGAATGTTAGAATCTATTGCTTCAGAGCTCTTTGAAGCTTTCATGCACCAGGTATGAGACATTTCCAGACAAAATAACCTAAAATTATCTGCAAGGGAACTTTAAAATAAATACAGTAATAATTCAGCAAAGCAAAGCTGTATTCAGATCAGACAAAAGCTCCAAGGAAATCCCCATAGGCTGACGTCAGGTAGAAAAAGCAATTCAACATCAAGGAATTGCTTCAAGAAACAAATCCAGAAGTGTAGGATGTAAGTACAGCATGAGAATAAGGAGCTGGGTTCAAGTTTAGATTCTACCACTTGCTAGCTGTATAACCCCGAGAATATCACTTAAAATTTTTAAATCTCAATCTCTTCATCTGTAAAAAAAAAATGAGATTAATGAATTTTGATCTTCTTTAGATCCTTATTACATAAAAGTTTATCCACCTAGCAGTATCTTCAAGTAACTCATAAGTATCTGCAAGATCTGCAAGTATCTTGTTAGAAATGTAGAATCTCCTCAGGTCCCATCCTAGACCTTCCGACTCAAACTCTGCATTGCAACCAGATCCACAGTTGATTTATATACACTAAAATTTGAGCAGCACTGACTTGGGTGAAGTGGGGGCTAAATGAGGGAATTTGTATAATTTCATCAATAAATTAGGAGGCCAAACTTGGGGGTAGGTATGAATGAAGGCGTGAGAGAGATGGAGAAGACTTGGAACTGTTACTGGGGGGTTGGATGAAAGGATGGTGGAGGAGACAGGATGTCCCCTCTGAGATTAAAAAGCATGTGCTTACAGTGGGCCAAGTCCAAATATTTTTTTAAGAGAGAAGGAATAAAAGAGGAGTTAGCAAACATACAAATACTACCATTTACTGACTGAACATTGTGGGCTAGGTACTTTTTATGTGTTATACAATCATTGTAATAATTTTACCAGATAGGTGGTGTCAAGAATTTAGAACAGTTTCTTACAAATAGTAATTGGTCAATAAATATTGACTGTTACTGTCATTTGCAATAAATACTATCTTAACCTTCTCCTTCATGAGAGGATCAAAGTAATAGACCTATATTCACTTTATTGCAACTTTAACGTCATCAAAGAGGAAGGTGAAAGCAAACCAATGTTTGCCCAGATTTCAAATGCTTTAACTAAAATTCCTCTTTCTAGTAAGTTGCCTGGCTTTGGCTCTGGATTTTCCCCACTTCACTTTGAAGAGTATAGACTCTTACCCTGGCAATAAGCAACTCTTAGCCTGAGGAAGTCAGGATAATTCTATTCTATTTATAACAGGCAACGCAAATATCAGAAGAGGCAGCAGGGCTGGAGAGAGATCAGATTCCTTTGGAAGGAATTCACCCCAGGATCTTGAGAGAGGACAGTTTCAGCCAGGGCAGATGACTTTGGCACTTTGGGAGTGGGAGAAGCTTCCCTCTCAACACCTCTAGGGCTACCAATCCTTGCACCCCAAAGCTATGGGCTGAGGATGGAATCCTTCAATATCAACTGCTACTTCGGTAAGCAATATTAGGAAGGCAACTTAGAAGGCTCTAGAAAAAATCATTGAAATAGTAAGTGTCCAAAGCCTCAGTTGGGAACCACAAAACTTGTAAAGATCCTTTGAGTCAAGGGGATCCAAGAAGAGGAAACACAGTAAATCCCTGTCATCCTGTCTTAATTCTAAAGCCCAGGCATTACATTTATGAATGAAACCCTTGCTAATTCTCCAGTCCTGGGAACATCACCATCTGCTGCTGCTCTCCTTCAGACTTCCCCCTTTTTCATCTAGAGCTGTTAACTCTTTTTAAGAATGCACTCATCAGGTCCCATTCACTAGCCTTTAGGTCATTATAGTGATTGATAAGGTAATTTTGAGCTACTATAGGAAGGAAGCCCTGTGGGATTCAAAGTGCTAAAAGAAAACTAAGGAAGGATGTTCTGGAATTTTGGCCTCAAATTGCTTTGTGCAGTAATAGGAACAGACTTATCACAGGAAAGGACCAGGTCACTGGGGATACATTAAACCCTGCACACTCCCAAAATAACAGGACTTAACCTGGCAAGTAGATCAGACAGGCCAGGCCTGCAGAAGGTTGAGACCTCCAAGAGAACACAAGAAGCTACCAGAAAGTGAGTAGGACCAAAATAATGCTTGGTACAGGGGACACATTTGGAAGTGTCTGCTCCACACATAATGATTGCCTTATAATTCCTCTCTGATTTACAAAGGTGTGCCCCTAGCTTATATTAGATGACCCTAGCTTCCCGGCCAGAGCTGGTTTATCTAGAGGCAGGTAACCGATTAAAGCCACGTCCATCAGTGCCCAGTTCCCTTTGACTTGGAAATTGGAACTAAGAGAGCCACCAGTACCTTTCCATGAGAGTGAACTGTAACATAGGACCTCAGGAGATTAAGGAGCTATCTCTTGCCCACAGTGTAATCTACTAAAAGAGAAGAAATAAGCAGCTATGAGACACAGAAAGAAAACTAGCTTGGGTTCCCAACAACTTCCCAGTTTAAAGCCAGTTCATTCCCCAAATCCAGTCACATTCCTCTTCTGCTTAAACTAGCTCCAGCTGGTCTCCACTCTTTGCAACCTAAGGATAGAAATTAATAAATAAAATGTCTTAAGAGGCAGCTGCTGCTCAGATCCCAGCGACTGTCATCATGCAACAGTAGAGGCCCAGATGCCATGTTTCAAGTTTTTCAGGAAAGCTGCAAATGTACATTTTACATGAAATTTTCCACCTTTTATACACTGGTAATGAAATCAAATTTTGGAAAACCATGGTTCAAGATACAGTGTACAAGATACAAGATACAGTGGCCTGAATGTAGTTTGTAGGCCCTTGAATTGTGACTGAAACAGCACATAAAACACTGACCAGCTTAAACTAGTTTTTCTTCCTTAAAACAGGTTGTTGATTAATCAAACAGTGCTCAATAACAGAGACAGCATTGTGCATTTATAACAGGCAACTTTATCTACTTACACATTGTGCATGGCAGGAACTCATGGCCCCAGTACAACCCCAGAATGAAGAATCTTCAGAAATGTTGCTACCTGATCCCTTTACAAAGCAAGGAGTCCTTAAATAAGGAAAATCTGGCTTCCAGCAGCTTGATTACCATATATGGACTGATTCGAGACTAGTCAATCAGTTTTTGCCCCTAACTCCTTAAATTTTGCTGTGAACCCTGGATTGAGGAGACAGATTTGAGAGTCTTGCCTCCCATCTCCTTGCCAGTCAACCTCATGATAAAGCCTTTTATTTTCTCAAAAGCAGGTGGGTGTTGTAACACTGGCTTCTAAGTGCGCTGGTCAGTATGTCCTTGCTCAGTGACATGACCTCAGTCAGTAAGCGTTCTGTCTTACCTGCTGCTTCCTTTCTTCTTAGGTCTTTCATCTATTACTATATTTTCCATATGTACCCATCTGTGCACTGTATTACACTGCCCACAGGGCCGAGTTAGTGACCCAGCTTGATCTATTTCCTTTTTGGTCTTGCTGACTAGCTAGCTGAACACACTAAATGATTAAAAATGTGGTTGTGGAGGGGCCAGCCCAGTGGTGCAACAGTTAAGTTTGCACATTCCGCCCCGGTGGCCTGGGGTTCCCCGGTTCAGATCTGGGGTGCAGACCTATGCACTGCTTGGCAAGCCATGCTGTGGCAAGTGTCCTACGTATAAAGTAGAGGAAGATGGTCACAGATGTTAGCTCAGAGCCAGTCTTCCTCAGCAAAAAGAGGAGGATTAGTACCTGTCACTTTTATTATTGGTGTTGCTGTTTTTACTATTACTATTAATTATTAATTGTTGCTTGACTACCTGACTAGTAGACATTTCTACTAGTCTGACCTCAGAAAGTACAGCTCTCTCCCCTCTTTCCTGATCTGCAATGACTCTTGGGACCCAAGGAGTGCTCAGATTTGTGTCTACCTTCTGGCCCCAGTAATTTTTCTGGTCTCTGTTGACTGACCCTCAGTGCCAAAGATGGCTCTACTTTCTCTCTTTAGCACTGGGAGGAGCTCTTTATGCAACCCTTAATGTTTTGAATAGTAAAGAATGGCTTTGGGGGAAAGTGCCCTTAATACCGTGCCTATAAAAAACAAAGACTCTTTTATTTATGGATTATTTATTTATTTGTGTCCTGGATTCTGTCTACTGCTCCACTCTTTTTTCCTGCCACTGGCCCAGAATCTCTTTATGCTCTAATCATAATAAAACACTCACTATTTCCTAAACACAACATCTCTTGGGAACCTCCACTAACTTACACATGATGTTCCTTCCATCTACAATGCCCTTCCTTTGTCTACTTGTCTACCTTGAAAACTCCTATTTATCCTTCAAGACTCAAACATCACCTCCTCCAGCAAGTCTTCTCCGACCCCTTCACCCCCAATGTCACCCACATCTTTCCTGCTCACGTAAATAGTTTGCTTACTTGTCAATTTCCCAATTCTTCCCTCCTTGAGTTTATTCAACCTCTTTAAACCCTCAATGCCCTTATCTATAAAATGGGTATAACTCTATTGTGAATTTAAATGTGAAACATGCAAAAGGCTTAGCATGGTCCCCGGCATATAGTAAGCAATCAACAAATACTAGATGTTAGCAAGAGCTTTGTCTGTCTCCCAGCTGAGCTCCACAGCAAGGCTGAAGTTTTATATGTTGTATACCCAGCCTGTAGCACAGAGCTGGCCACATAGAGGGCATTTATGTTGAATGAGCAAATGAGATGAATGAATGAATGTTGCTTCCCATTTCAAAACCATCTGCCTTATATAAGTGGAAATAGTTAACATATATACCTAGGTTTAAAGAAGCCAAAGCTGCAGATCACATTCTGCTTCAACAGAAAAGCACTCTGAACCCCTCTTAATATTTTCTGTTCTACTACCATGCCATCACTGGCCAGCAAAAGTGCAAAGAGTTTTCTAAACTTACCCCTTCCCTAACCCTACTCTACCCACTTCTAACTTACATTATGTTGATGATCATTACCTTATATGGTTATATGGTTCTTCCTGCTTAGAATACATTTTCCCCTCCACTCTGGCTATCCAAATCCTACCTACACTTCAAGGTGAAGCTAGGCTTCACAGAGAAAATGACACTTGAATTGGGTATTGTGACATGCATAGGAGCTTACCAAAAAGAGAAGGATGGAGTAGAAGGAAAGGTGGAGGTGGGATAATACATGTTGTAAGAGGGGAAGGACATTTCTGGAAGTCTTAATAGTATGAACAAAGGCATAGTGTTTGTGAAAGACCATGGCACTTTCAAGTAGCAGCAGTTAGTTTAATGTGGCTCTTGTGATGAGGAAAAGTCACAGGGAATACACGTGAAAGATAGGTCTAGGACAGACTGTGAAGTGTCTTACTAAAAGGCAGAGATTTAATCTTGTAAGTGAGGGGGAGTCCTTGAAGGATTCTGAACATTGGACTGGCAAGATAAAAACATATATTTTAGAAATATCCTAAGATGTAGACTAGATTGGAGTCTGTATTAGTTTGCTAGGATGGTGACAACAAAGTACTAAAAACTGGGTGGCTTAAATAGAAATTTATTGCCTCACAGATCTGGAGGCTAGAAGTCTGAAATCAAGGTATCAGCAGGGGTGGGTCCTTCTGAGGGCTGTGAGGAAAGAATCTATTGTAGGCTTCTCTCCTTGGCTTGCAGATGGCTGACCCTCCCTACACCCTTCATATCATCTTTCTTCTATGTGAGTCTATCTTTGTGTTCAAATTTCTCCTTTTCTTAAGGATACTAGTCATATTGGATTAGGGTCTGTCCTAATGACCTCATTGTAACCCGATTACCTCTGTGAATACCTTGTCTCCAAATACAGTTACATTCTGTGGTACCAGGAATTAGGACTCCAACACATTTTAAGGAACATAATTCAACCCATAACAAAGGCCATAGAGATTGGAGGCAAAGAAAGCAATAGTAAAGGAGCTATTTTAATAGGCCATGTCAGACATGATGAAAAATTTAAGCAAATACACTACAAGTAGGGATGGAGAGGTACAAAGATTCCAGAAGCGGAATCTGGAAGGTAAGGAGAAGGAAGAGTCATAGATGACCTTAGGCCTTATTGTTTGGTTGACTATGTGACTGTTAGTCAAGGATAGAAATGGTAGTGGAAGGTTTGATGATGAATTCAGTTTTAGACATATCAAGTATGAGCTGTCAAGTCAAAATGTCCAGTTAACAGATGAATGGGTGGGTCCAAGCTCATGAAAAACATTCAGCTTGGAGATGCAGATTTGTTATACAGGCTGTCCTCAGCATATAAATGGCTGAAGCATATAAAGAGCTGAAACTCTTAAGTTTATGAGATAACCCAAATAAGGATTATAGAGTGGCAAGACAAGAGAATGAAAAGGGCAGTCAGAGAGGTAGGTGGAAATCCAAGGTAGAGTAGTGTCATAGAAGACAAGGAAGGGGAGGTTTTAAAGAAGGAAGGAACATACAACAGCCTTAAATGTGGTAGTGAGTCAAGTATGTTGAAAAGGTAAAGAGAGCACTCTGGACATGATATTTAGGGGATCTTTAGGCAACTTTGGCAAGAACAGTTTCAGTAATGATTTAAATGGAAACTGCAGGAAAAAATGGAGTGATAATTTGAGTGAGTGTTGTTAAAAAAAAAAAGATCAATTTAGACCAGAGAAAGAATGTGTTTGCAAGCTGAAGATTAGGAAGTATAGCATAATAGTCAAGGTATAGGCTTCACAGACTGGATTCAAATCTCAGCTCTGCCAATTACTAGTTGTGTAAACTTGGAGAAGTTGCTTGATTTTTCTGTGCCCCAATTTCCCTAACTGAAAAATGGGTACAATAATAGCACTTAATTCATTGGATTGTTGTGAGCATTATATCAATTAACACATGTAAAGTGTTCAATAGAGGGCTTGGCACAGAGTAGGTCTTCAATAAATGTTAGCTGGGAGAGGGGTGGTGGGATGGGTAGGATAACCAAACAAGAAAAAGAAAGTGAAGAAGATAGGAAAGAAGGAAACTGATGCAACAACTTCTCAGAAGGTATAAGAGAGAATCGATCTTCTTCTGGTTACTAGCTGTGTGACCTTGGTAAGGTACTTTAGTTTTCTGTGCCTCAGTTTCCTCATCTCTAAAATGGAGATGATAACAGTGTCTACCTCACAAGGTTTTTGTGAGGATTAAATGGAATGATACATGAAACACACTTCCCACTGGTAAGGACTTGGGGAGAAGGATAGTGAATAGCTTAGAAGAAATCATGAGTGTCAGCAAGACTGAAAGTTAAAAAATGTTTCCAAGTGAATAATTTTCACAATTTCACGATAGAGTAAAATAGCGCTATAAAATATTATGATGTTTTCTTAAAAAGTTTAAGCATTCTTCTAGTGCTAATAAATTTGTGATTTTTTGATTAAAGTACATTGAAAAGACTTTTTGTATTTAAGTAGTTTCAAATGTGTTTGAAACTCTTTTCAGATAATTATGTTATAAAACAATGGTATGAAACTAAATTGTATTAGTTGGCATGAATTCAGCAATAATCTTACCAAGTTTTTCTTAAAGGACCATTGTATCCAAAGCATAAAAATATAAACCATCTTGGTTGGGTTAAGATGAACAATGCGTTAAGATTCATCCTCCTTACTAGAGTAAAATTTTAAGTAAAATAATTGTTGATTACTTTCTTTAAAAATGGCTTCCTATCTCACTCAAAATAAAAGCCAAAGTCTTTACAAGGTCCTGTGTGATCTGGCCCTCTCTGTCTCTCTGATCTCTTGTCCTACCACTCTCCTCCTCTCCACTCCAATGACACTGGCCTTCTTGCTGTTCCTTGAATACACCAACATTTTGCACATTCTAATTCCTCTGTCTAGAACACCCTTCCCTCAGGTATTCTCATGGCTGGCTCTCTCTCAGTTCATTCACATATATTCTTAAATACCATGATATCAGACAAGCTTTCCTTGACTGCTCTATATTAAATAGCTCTCTCCAATTGCAAGTACCTTATATCCTTTCTTCCACCTTATCAACACCCAAAAAATATCTTATTATGTATTGTCTTTCTCTTCCACAACACACCCTCATTAGAATATAATCTCCAAGAGGGCAGGGACTTTGCTTTGTTTATTGCTATATAAGTCTTATTCCGTGCTGGCACAGAGTAGATTCTCAAGTATTTGTTGAATAAATGAATTAATGAATATCATAACACAATGTACTTTTGTGTTGATATCTTCGTCCATCACAGCTCTCCACCCTTGAAGGCTGAGCAACAACTAGGAAGGAGCTCAGACCAAAGTACATGTAAGGGCAAGCTAATTAGTCTAGGCAAGAGAAGTCTACCCCACCAGATCCAGGCATTCCAGAAGGGAAATTGGGGGTCAAAACTACTGCTAGTAAAATACAGAGAAAGAGAGCACAGTGTTCTTTCTGCAGTTATTCCTTATGAAACTGTTCTACCTCTGCATAGACAAAATTCTCTACAATCCCAGGAAGTAGAATGCATGACACCAAACAATTTAAATTACTCTAGGAAAGCCACTTGAAGCCCTTGGAGAAGGATTTCTATTGTTTGCCTGTAGTACTTGTTAGTGAGTTCACAAACCTTTCATTGTCCTAGAAAAAGAATAACCATATTTCGGCAATGGTATCTTATGACAGCTAAGAACTGCCTAGTACCCATATCCCGCAACAAGAAACTTTCCCAAAGAAAACAAAACTAACATGAACACAAAGGGGCAACCAAATGTTAAAATGGAAGCACAGCAGTCCCTCACATATTCCATGCATGCCAAATGCAGGAGGCTGGCTATGTAACCAGCACATAGTTCCTTCCCCACCTTCCATGCAAGAGGGAGGATAGCAGAGTTCAGTAGATGCGACACGTACAAAGTGTTGGCTCTGGGACAAGACTGCACTCCTACTGATAAAAGTAACCAGGAGACTTCCAGTTGAATTCATGTTTCCTTTGATTTTAGGAGGCCATAGGCCAGGGACTTTAGGGAGAAAGAATCCTAAGTGAGGCTTTCTTCTTTATCTGAATCCAGTGGACTCAATGATATGGCCATTCAGAAGAAGGTTATTTTGAGGTGTGGAAAACCAATTGAGGAGAAAGGGGTTGAAGGAAAAGTGTTTTAGCTAAACATTGACAGGAACCTACAACTGACTTATGCTCTTGATGGGAACTGGCACTGGGGATGCAATAAAACCCAGCACATTAAAGAGGGGAGGGACTCTGTGCCTTGCATTTAAAAACAGAGACAGCTGAACTGGTAAATTGCAGAGGGCTGGGAGCTGTGGCATTCCACTGACCAAAAGGAAACTTTCAAAGTGAAATACTAGTCCTAAAACCTCAAATAACACATTTCCATTGCTTTGACTCGTGAGATATCATTAGGCTCCCTCCCTAGGCAGAAACATGAGACAGACAGACATGGAAGAGATGTCACTGGTCCATATGAGCCCTTCTAACAAGTCTCCACCACACTAGTTTTTGGGGTTTTTGGATTTTTTTTTTTACCCGAGGAGAGAGCTGGTGAAGCCCTTCTCCCCAACACAATCTTCCCAATTGGACATGGACATGGGAATGACACATTAGCCAAGGTGGCCTTAACTTCCCTTTTGAAGCATCCTGCCTCTCTCACTTTGCATGCAATTTTGACTTGAGTTCCTATCTCTTCAGCTGGATCTCCCAGTCACTTGGGATTAGGGATATGGATGCCTGGTACTAAAGAAAATACAACAAACGTTAACCATTGTAACTTTGATGTGACAGAAGCTCGGTAAATGTTGGAATCAAATTCAACATTCATCTCCATATCCTAGGAAGAAACCTTGCCCACCAATCTCTTAAGAAAGAAGTCAGTGACAGCACTTTACATGGTCTTCACATTACAGACACCACTCAGCAGTAGGAACAGCTACAGGCAATGAATCTGGCATTCAATAAATATTTGTAGAATGAATGTTTTCAAGTCATCTGCACTGCCACTGCATCTCTCAGGAAACAAATTTTCCCCTTCAGCTAAAACTGCAGAGCCAATTGACTCTGCAGTTAACTAATGTGAAACTTGGCAACATTGCCTAGGGTGCACCTCCTGAGAATCAACTGGATATAAGAATCAGGTTTAGAGGCTGGTATGAGGAAGAAAAAACTGTCCTCTCCACACAAATTCCTCCAACACAGTAGTGTCTTAGTAAGGTGAGTCACTGCCATCCTTCTCGAGATTGAATTTCCAGTACAGATTTCCCTCAGTTGATCTAGTGCGCTGCCCCTTTAAGAAGCCAAGCAAGATGGAGCCCTCCCAGCTCTCAGCTAGAGGCTTTAAGCCACCTGATAGGAATGCTGGAGTGAGACAAAAAGAAAGAACGCCCGGAGGGGGTAAGTCGCGGTTCTAACGACAGAAGGAGAAATCAAGGCTCTAATGATACAACGACCAAACTCTGAGCACGCCTATCCCGCCTACCCTGTGGGTGGCAGCTTCCCTAGGCTCTAAAGCACCACCTCTCCTCCCCTCCCCTCCCCTCTCTTCCCCTCCCCTCTCCTACTTATCCCACCCCACCCTACTCCACCCTCTGGATCCTCCTTGAAAGTCTCCTTCGGAAAGGTGCTTCCTTGCTACCCAGCTGAGACCCTAGTGAGGGTGGCAAAAGGAAGAGGAGGGTTTGTAAGCGAAATGAAAGGGACTTACTTTCGGATTCTGCGCCTCCGGAGGCATCCTCTCCTCTCAGCCCAGGGCCAGGGCCGACGGGGCGGGGCCGGGGTTGAGCTGGTGGAGCCGGGGTCCTCACTCCCTCGTACTACAAACCTAGTTCAGTGGAGAGTTAGCGGCAATGGGCACCGACTAGGGCCAGTGTATACTCGATTTTAAATTACCTCAAACGGAGACGAGGGTTTACGAAAGTTGACCGGGGGTGGGAGTGGAGATGAGCTCTAAAACCCTCCTTTTCCTCCCTTTCTGGCTAGCTTCCCCCACCCGGCATTAGCGATATCTGGGGCAATGGTTTTCTTTTTGCTTCCTTGTGGTTTCTTCTCCCAGCTGCCCGTCCCAGACCCCACCCAACGGCTCCACCCCATGCACTGCTACACTTTCTGTCAATCACCAGCCCCTTTAAAGCTGCACCGCACTACTTGGGTTTTTGTCCCTCTTTGGCGGGCAGACAGAACCTTGGACCTCCTGGCCTCTCCAACAATGCCTTCGACCTTTCTGCTGAGTTAGGGAAGCTGAGGTTAGTTGCTAGTGGCAGTCCCCCCGCCCCCTCTGCTCTAAAGCTTACACAATCGGCTCCACCCAAACTCCTCCTGGGCCGGCCAGGCTATGCCATACCCCACCCCATCTCCTTTCTTTACTCTGTTTCTTGTAAAGAGTGGGTCCCTAGGCTGCCAGATAGCCAAGAAAGTTCCTGAGGAGGCGCCCTCTTTGGCACCGCCCACTCCAGTGCAGTTTCTGAAGTGGCTACAACCAATCTTCTGTCCCTAAGGCCTCTTCACTCTGCCTGACCCGGTATGCTCTGTCTTCTCTATTTCTCATCTGTGTGCGTCTGCAGGTTTCTGACTAGAATGGGGTGGAAGAGAGGGTGGGGATTCCCACAAATGTGCTTCATGCCTTTCACTCACCCAAAACAGCAGTCCCACACCAAGGCCCCCTTGGTGACTAGGCAGCTCAAAGTCAGAGAAGGCCCCTGAGGTCCCATCCCCAGGTATTAGTAGAACTCCAGAATGACCCATCAGAAATTATATTTAATGCCATTCTCCATTCCAGTTAATGGCAACATCTGGTTGCTCAGGCCCAAAATCGTTGACTCCCTTTTTTCTCTCATACTTCACATCCAGTTCAAGAAATCCTGTTGGCTCTGTCTTAAAAATATGTCCAGAATCTGACCACTTCTCACCATCTCCACTACTACCACCCTGGCCCTAGCCACTACTATCTCTAGATCCAGCCTTTGCGTACCCCTTAGACTTTATTTATAAAACCTTGTTGACTCTCCTCTAGCCATGATCTCCTTTTTATTTCAATATGCAAAGATCTGTCTGACCTCTGGAACTTTGCACTTCCTTTTTTTTCTACCTGGTTCTACCCATGGTGGGCTCCAACGTCCTTCAGATCTTAGAGAAACTTCCCCTGACCACTGAGATTAAAGTAACTCCCATGGCTGTGACTTTATCCCATTTTTATTTTTATCAAGGTACTGATCACAATCTTATGTGTATGTTTGCTTCTATGGTAAAGAGTCTCTCCCACTAGAGTATAAGCTCAGTAAGAGCATGGACTTCATCTATTTTGTTCTCTGCTCTATCCTCAACATACTGAACAGTGGCTGCCATATAGTAGGTGCTCAATTAATATTTGTTGGAAGAACAATTGAAGGTGATATCTTCTGGGATCTATCTGAGTGTTATTTTGTGTTTAAACAATAAACAAACCAAAAAAGAAGACAGTAAAGAGAAGCACATCTGTTATGAACCATTTGCCCCATCTATTCTCCCTTAGGACATCCATCTGGATACCTTGCCTCTGAGTTAGCAGTGGTAGTTGGAGCAGTTACCTAGTGGCTTTTAGGGTTTGCAGCTGATTGCTGGTAGTTGACTTAAGTGTTTTTAGTTTTGTCAAGTCAGTGCTAGGGAGCTTAGTTCTTGAAGGCCTGGTTCACCTGAATTAATAAAATAATAAAATCTCTGTCTCTAGATGTGTTTCTTACTTTGGAGTCAGGTTATCTATATATGCTCTCTCATACCCCCAAGGATGTATTAACTCATTTGACTCCCACAACCTCCCTATGAAATAGGTATTGTTATTATCCTCATTTTACAGGCAAGAAAACAAAGCCCAGGGAGATAGGTGAGTTGCAGACAATCGCATCCCTAGGAAATGGTGAAGCTAGGATTTGAACCCAGGTAGTATGGCTGCAGATATGCACACTTCTCCACTACACTATATTTCCTAAACTAACCTTAGAGTCAGTCATGATATTGGGAAGAGCAGACATCCCAGTTTGCTGGGTGTTAATTGGTTAAAGATGAAGGGAAGCAGCTGAAATTAGGGACGTTTGTTACATACAGCAAGAAGGATAGTTTGAGCAATTCTGTAAGCTGTGACCTTGACACAAGGTCATATGAGGCAGCCACTTCTCTTTTCCAGTGGAAGGACCTATGGCTGTTTAGCCTCAAGAAGAGAAAACTCAGGAGGACAAGAATCTTGTCTTTTAGGCCTATCTTAAGCTGTCATTGATATGTCCTTGATTGCTTATCCATCATGTGTCCAAACCTCAGCTATCTGCCTACTCATAGAAGCTACTCAGCTCAGGCCAATTCTCTGGACTTCTGGCCATGGATGACAGATACGTCTTGCTAGGTTGCTGCCTGTACCTGAGCATGATACCATCGGGAAATTTAAAAGATACCATGGTTATGTTCTCAGCACAGTGCTAAATACTGTGGAGCATAGACAGAGAAAGTGTCTGCAGGATTAAAGGTCAGAAGTTTCCTGTATACCCAGCACTACCACTTATTTGCTGTGTGACTATATGTAAGATTGCATGCAAGGGCCTCATATTTCTCATCATACAATGAGAAGGTTGAATTAATGGTTGGAAAGGGCTCCTTCCACCTCAGAAATTCTCTGTCAGTTCCCTTTGGTCAGTTCAGTGGTGTCAGAAAGTTCTTATGACAGGAAAAGCCTGGAAATATTATATCTTCTGGGGAAAGTGAATACATCCTCTTAATCTCATTACTCTTGATATTAGATTTTAGTAGATACCACATGGGATGGAGTGCACATCCAATTAATAAGGATTTACCTTCTTTGGAAATGGTTTGAAACCATAGATTACATGGCCATGTCTGGTGTCTGTGATATGTGAACCTCACCTTTTGACCATCATAGCTTATTCCAGGAGGAGATCCCTGGTCCAGATGGGACAATCAGTTTCTGTCTCCCAGGAACGTGAAACTTTGAACTGAAACAGGGACTGGTGTATTAGGGGGGAAATGTCACATTAAAGCTGGAGAGAATACCCATAAGTTTATTCTGCTGTTGTACGCAGAGCTGACTTGGTTCCTGTCCTTTCTTATTTATTTATTTATGTATGTATTTATTTATTTATTTATTTATTTATTATTGACATAACATTGGTTTAAAACATTATGTAAACTTCAGGGGCCAGCCCGGTGGCGGAGCAGTTAAGTGCACACATTCCACTTGTCAGTGGCCCGGGGTTCACCAATTCGGATCCCGGGTGTGGACATGGCACCGCTTGGCACACCATGCTGTGGTAGGCATCCCACATATAAAGTAGAGGAAGATGGGCATGGATGTTACCTCAGGGCCAGGCTTCCTCAGCAAAAAGAGGAGGACTGGCAGTAGTTAGCTCAGGGCTAATCTTCCTCAAAAAAAAAATTATATAAACTTCAGGTATGCATCATTATATTTCGACTTCTGTGCAGACTCCTGTTTTCCACCTAAAGTCTAGTTGTCATCCCGCCACATACATGTGCCTTTTTACCCCTTTCACCTTCGCCACTCCCCCGTCCCCTCTGGTAACTACCAATCTATTCTCTGTATCTATGTGCTTGTTTGTTTGTTGTTGTTGTTTTGTCTTTTATATATGAGTGAAATCATATGATATTTGGCTTTCTCCATCTGACTTATTTCACTTAGCATAATACCCTGAAGGTCCATCCACATTGTCACAAATGGCAAGATTTCATCTTTTTTCTGGCTGAGTAGTATTCCATTGTGTGTGTGTGTGTGTGTGTGTGTGTGTGTGTACCAAACCATTTTTATCCATTCATATGTTACTGGGCACTTAGGTGGCTTCCTAGTGTTGGCTATTGTGACTAATGCTGCAATGAACAGGGTTTCATGTATCTTTTTGAATTAGTGTTTTTGTGTTCTTTGGATAAATACCTGGAAGTGGAATAGTTGGATCATGTGGTAGTTCTATTTTCTCTGGATGGTGTATCCATTGATGTAAGTAGAGTGTTAAATTCCCTACTATTATTGTGTTATTGTCAATTTCTTTTATGTCAGTTATTATTTGCTTTATGTGTTTAGATGCTCCTATGTTGGATCCGTAGATATTTATGAGTTTTATAGCCTCCTGTTGGATCGTCCTCTTTATCATTATGTAAGTCCCTTCTTTGTCTCTTGTTACAGCTTTTGTTTTAAAGTCTATTTTGTCTATTATATTTATTGCTACCTCAGCTTTTTGTTTCCATTAGCATTGTATATCTTTTTCAGTCCTTTCACTTTCAGTTCATGAATGTATTTACGTGTGAAATGTGACTCTTGTATGCAGCATAAATATTGGCCTGGTTTTTTGAATCCATTCAGCCACCCTATATTTTTTGATTGAAGCATTTAGTCCACTTATGTTTAAAGTAATTATTGATAGGTATGTACTTATTGCCATTTTGTTACTTCTTTTCTGAGTGTTTTTGTAGTTCTTCTCTGTTCCTTTCTTCTTTTCTTACCGTCTTCCCTTGTGATTTAATGACTGTCTTCATTGTTATGTTTGGGTTCCTTTCTCTTTATTTTTGTATTTATTATAGGTTTTTGTTTCATGGTTTCCATGAGGTTTATATATAATAATCTATGTTTATAGCAATCTGTATTAAGTTCATGGTCTCTTAAGTTTAACCTCTTACTAAAAGCCATACGCTTTTCTCCCCCCCCCCCATGTTTTATGTTTTTGACATCATATTTTGCCTCTTTTAATTTTGTGTATCCCTTAACCTTTATTATAGATATAGACGATTTTAGTACTTTTGTATTTTGACCTTCATATTAGCTTTATAGCTGGTCGATCCACTACCTTTACTATATATTTGCCTTCCTAAGTGATATTTTTTCTTTGATAATTTTCTTATTCCTGTTGTGGCCTTTTCTTTTCCACTTAACAAAGTCCCTTTAACATTTCTTGTAAGGCCAGTTGAGGTGAGTTACTTTAGTTCTTGCTTGGCTGGAATATTTTTTTATCTTTCTTTCCATTCTGAATGATAACCTTGCCAGGTGGAGTATTCTTGGTTCTAGGTCTTTTTCCTTTCATCACTTGGAATATATCATCGCGCTCCCTTCTAGCCTAAAGGTTTGTGCAGAAAAGTTAGCTCATAGCCCTATGTGGTTTCCCTTGTGTGTACCTTGTTGCTTTGGAGATTCTCTCTTTAATTCTTGTTATTCTAATTATAATGTATCTTGGTGACCTCTTTGGGTTCATCTCTTTTGGTACTTTCTGTGCTTCCTGTACCTGGAGGTCTGTTTCTTTCCACAGGTTTGAGAAGTTTTCAGATATCATTTCTTCAAACAGGTTCTCTTCCCATTTGTCTCTCTCTTCTGTTTTTGGGATACACGTAATTCAAATGTTAGTATGCTTGACGTTGTCCCAGAGGTCCCTTAAACTGCCTTCATTCTTTTTAGTTCTTTTTTTCTGTTCAGCTTTGGTGGCTTCCTCTACTCTAGCATCCAGATTGCTGATGTGTTCTTCTGTGTCATCTACTCTGCTGTTGATTCCGTCTACTGAATTTTTCATTTCCATTATTGTGCTCTTCATCTCTGATTGGTTCTTTTTTATGTTTTCTATCTCTTTGTTGAAGTTTGTACTGTGTTCATCTGTTCTTTTTGCAAGTTCAGTGAGCATCATTATGACTGTTAGTTTGTACTCTTTATCAGGTAGATTGTTTATGTTTGTGTTGTTAAGTTCTTTTTCTGAGGGTTTCTCCTCTTCCTTTTTTGCAACATATTCCTTTGTCTCCTCATTTTTCCTACTTCTCTACTTATTTCTCTGAATTATGTAGATTTTCTCAATTTCCTGACTTTGGAAAAGTGGCCTTATTTAGTAGATGTCCTTTGGGGCCCAGCACATGCTTCCTTCTCATCACCCAGGGGACTCCAGGGATGTCCCCTGTGGCCTGCATGTTCCCTTCTGTTGTGGCAGGGCTGCTATTTCTGGAGGCACAGGGGTAGACCGGGCTGGTCCCTGGGCCTACTGGTTGTAAGGCCTGGCCATGTGCCACTGCTACAAGTGTGTTATTGGGTGGGGCAAAGTCCCCAGCATGGCTGGCTATGAGGCCTGGTAGCACATGACTACTGTGGGTTTGCTGGTGAGTGGGTCAGACCCCTGATGTGGCTGGTTGTGGGGTCCAGTGGCACACAAGTCCTGCAAGCTCACTGGTGGGCATGGGGACCCCTGCCATGGCTAGTTGCCAGCCTCAGGAGTGTGAAACTACTGCAGTCCATCAGCCTGGCTGTCTGCACAGCCAAGAGGCGCTCAGCTATCTGGGGTACACTGGTGGGTTGGGGAGCACCTCGACAATGCTGGCCATGTCATACACAGCTGTTGCTAGCTGATTCTTGGGTGGGACAGGCCACAGACACCAGCTGGCTCTGCAGCCAGAGAGTACACAGCTTCTTCATGAGTGCTAGTGGGCAGGGCAAGCCCTTGCTTTGGGCTAGCTGTGTGGCCAAGGGGCATGCAACTGCCTCAGGTGTGCTAGTGGGCAGACCAGGCCTCTGGGGCAGCAGTGTGTGACTGCTTCAGGTACTTTGGTGACTGGGGAAGGTCCCTGGGGTGGGCTGCCTGCACTGGTTGGCTGCACTTGATAGCTTTGGGTGCTCTAGTATGCAGGGAAGTCCTCTTTGCTGACAGGCTAGAGAGAGGATTCCATATGGCACCTGCCATCCTCTGTATCAGTACTGCTGAACTAGGTCACAAAAATGGCTGATGCCAGTGCTGCAATCCCTGGTGTGGGGGCCCAAACCACCTCCTGATTCTGGGATGTGCTTCAAGCTTAGTAAGTGAGTCTCTTTAACCAATGGACTATATACTTTTCTGTCTGGTGTTTTTGTGGTGATTTCCACGTCAAGTGAGTCTGCTTGTGGACCCTTTAAAGGCTGATTTTCCTTTCCCTGAAGTTCTATAGTTTTCCTGGGTATATTCCCTGTTGCTTTTCAAAGCCAGGTGTTCTGAGATCTCATCTTCCTTTTGCTGGTTCTAAGGGCTGTGGTGTCTAATGTGGAGCTCAAGTCCCTCACTCCTCTTGGAAAAGCTCTGTACCTTTGAGATTGCTCTGAACCATGGAGCAGCATCGTTCTGGTGTGTTTTTTTCCTCAGCAGGACTGTATCTCCACCTCTTCCATGCCTCTCTGTGTTGTCACTTGTTATGGAGTTTCTTTTTTATCCAGTTTCCATATCTCTCTCAGAGGAAATTGTTCTATAGGTAGTTGTAGGTTTGTTGTATCCATGGGAGGAGGCAAGCTCAGGATCCTCCTACGCCACCATCTTCCAAAGTCTTGGTTCCTGCCCTTTCCGAGTCAACTTCTCCCTTAACTCTATGAGATATTGCACTATCCTTTCAATAAAGTCCCTATTCCTCTAACTTTTTTTTAAATTTTATTATTTATGCTAGCCATCATCTACTTCCTATCTACTGCTATATAATTACTATATGCCTGGCAAAAAGTTGGTGCACAATACTTGTTATAACAGTTTTTCTCTCTTGACCTCTCTACATGATCTCATTCAGTTCTGTGGCTCTGACTATAAGCTGATGAATACCAAAATCTATGTCTCTGAACTCTAGATCCATACATAGATCCTCTCTGAGCCTTAGTTTTCTCATCTGTAAAATGAGAACAATAATAGCACCCACCTCAGAACTGGATTCTTGCTACCTCTTCTTCTCAATCTGTTCTTTATGAGTAGCCAGATTAACTTACAAAATGGCCAACCGGACATGTCATTCCCCTTCCTAATGACTTCATTGCACTTAGGGTAAAAGCTCAAGTCCTTACCATGATCTACACAGGGCCCTGTCTAGTCTGGCCCTTGGCTGCTGCTCCTAAGTCATCTTCAATTCTCTTCCTCAGGCCTCAGTATTCCAGTACTCAGTACTTCCTGTCTATAGTTCCTCAAGATTGGGATGATTTTTCCAATTTCAGGGTCTTAACACATGCTACTCTTACACCTCAAGTATTCTTCTACTCACCCTTCACTTGGCCTGCTTCTATTAATTATTCAAGTGAAAATTAACTGTAGCTTCATGCAACCCAATGGACAAATCTTAATAACATAATATTCAATGAACAAAGAAAGTCCCAGAAGATAGCACATGGTTTAATTTCAATTCATAAATTTCAAAAATAAGTAGAAATGAGAAATATGTTGTCTATTTATATGTGTACATATTCATATATATATGATAAAAGTATATTTTAAGGCAAGGGAATGATAGGTACAATATTCAGGTTACCTCTGGGAGAGGGAAGGAGAATAGGATAGAAGAGATACCCATAGGTAGATATGAGTTATTAGTAATGTACTAGCTTTTGGGTTGAGTGGTGGATTCACAGATATTTGATATAATATTAAATAAATAAATGATGTAAATGGACCACCAGTGATCGTGTGTCAAGAACCAAGTATCATCATTAATCCAATTCTACATAACTGAAGTCCATTAACAATGTTTTTAAAAAACTATAAAGGACCAGAGGAGAATATATTTCTAAAATCTTGAAATGGGAAAGCTATTTTAAAACATGACACCAGTGGAAAAACCACAAAGTAAAAGGTCAATAGATTCGTTAACAGACAAAATTTAAATCTTCCAGCACATACCGTAAGTCAGGTTAAAAGGCAAAGGACAAATTGGTGAAAGTATTTGCAGCACATGCAACAAAGGGTTAATATCCTTAAGATATGAAGTGCTCTTACAAATATTAAGAAAAATTACCATTAAAATGCCAAAAGAGAGTCATCTTAAAGCAAATTTTTTTCAGTATTATTGAGGTATAATGAACAAATAAAATTACATAAGTTTAAAGTGTACAACATGATGATTTGTTATATGTATACACTGGGGAATGATTACCACATCAAGTTAATAAACACGTCCATCACCTCATATAGTTACCTTTTTGTCCAACAGTGAGAACACTTAAGATCTACTTTCTTAGCAAATTTCAAGTATAAAATAGTTTTATTAATTATAGTCACCATGTTGTACATTAAATCCTCAGAACTTATTCATAACTGAAAGTTTGTACACTTTGACCAATATGTCTCTATTTTCCCGGCCCCCATCCCCCTAGCAACCACCGTTCTACTCTCTTTCTCTATGAGTTTGACTTATTTTTTTCAAATTCTACATATAAGTGACATCATACAGTATTTGTCTTTCCCTGTTTTGCTTGGCATAATACCATCCAGGTCCATCCATGTTGTTGCAATGGCAGGATTTCCTTCTTTTTATGGCTAAATAATATTCTATTGTATTTATGCGTGTGTGTATATATATATACATATAATCCCATTTTATTTATATATTCATCTGTCAACAGACACTTAGGTTCTTCCCATATCTTGGCTATTGTAAATAATGCTGCAATAAACATGGGAGTGCAGAAACATCTTTGAGATACTATTTTATTTCCTTTGGATGTATACTCAGAAGTAGGATTACTGGATCATATGGCAGTTCTATGTTTAATTTTTTGAAAAACCTCCATACTATTTTCCATAATGGCTATAATAATTAAGATTCCACCAGCAGTATGCAAGGGCCCCCTTTTCTTCAAATCCTCACCTACATTTATCTCTTGTCTTTTTGATAATAGCCATTCTAATAGGCATGAAGTGATAACTAATTATGGTTTTGATTTGCATTTTCCTGTTGATTAGTGATGTTGAGCATCTTTTCATGTACTTGTTAGCCATTTGTACATCTTATTTGGAAAAATTCAGGTTCTTTGCCCATTTTTTTGATCAGATTATTTGGTTTTATTTGCTATTGAGTTGTGTGAGATCTTTATATTTTGTATATTAACCCTTTATCAGAAATGTGGTTTGCAATATTTTCTCCCATTCCATAGGTTGTCTTTTCATTTTGTTGATTGTTTCTTTTGCTGTGCAGAAGCTATCTAGTTTGTTGTAGTCCCACTTGTTTATTTTTGCTTTTGTTGCTTGTACTTTGGGTGTCATATCCATGAAATCATTGCTAAGACCAATGTCAAGGAGCTTTTTCTCTTATTTCTTCTAGAAGTTTTAGGGTTTCAGATCTTACATTTAAGTCTGTAATCCACTTTGAGTTAATTTTTATGAGTAGTGTTAGATAGGGGTCTGGTTTTATTCTTGTGCTTGTAAATATCAAGTTCTCAACAAAATTTATTGAAGAAACTATCTTTTCCCCATTGTGTGTTCTTTGCACCCGTGTCAAAGATTTGTTGACTATATACGTGTGAGTTTATTTCTGTGCTCTCTATTCTGTTCCCTTGGACTATGTATCTGTTTTTATGCCAGTACCATACTGTTTTGATTATTATACTTTTGTAATATAGTTTGAAATCAGGAAGTGTGATGCTTCCATCTTTGTTCTTATTGTTTATAGTTGCTTTGTGTATTTAGGATCTTTGAGGGTTCCATACAAGTTTTAGGAATGTTTTTTCTATTTTTGTGAAAAATGCAATTGGAGTTTTGATAGAGATTGCATTAAATCTATAAATTGCTTTGGTAGTATGAACATTTTACCAATGTTAATTCTTCCATGCCAAGAACACAGAATATCTTTCCATTATTTGTGTCTTTATCAATTTCTTTCATCAATGTCTTATGGTTTTCAATGTATGAGTCTTTCATCTCCTTGATTATTCCTAAGTGTTTTATTGTTTTTGATGCTATTATAATGGGATTGCTTTCTTAATTTCTCTTTAGATTGTTGTTAGCATATAGAACTGCAACTGATTTTTGTATGTTGATTTTGTATCCTTCAACTTTACTGATTTCATTTAATAGTTTCAACAGGAATTTTTTTTTGGTGGAGTTTTTAGAGTTTTCTCTGTAAGATCATGTCATCTGCAAAGACAATTTAACTTCTTTCTTTCTGATTTGTATGCCTTTATTTCTCTTTCTTGCATAATTGCCCTAGCTAAGACTTCTAGTAGTATATTGAATAAAAGTGACAAGAGTGGGCATCCTTGTCTTTCAGTTTTTCAGCATTGATTGTAATATAAGCTATGAGCTTGTGTCATTATGGCCTTTATGTTGAGATACATTCCTTCTATACGTAATTTATTGAGACTTTTTATCATGAAAGGATATTGAATTTTGTCAAATGTGTTTTCTTCCATCTATTGAGGTGATCATATGATATCTATCCTTCATTCTGTTAGTGTGATGTATCACATTTATTGATTTATATATGTTGAACCATCCTTGTATCCTAGGAATAAAGCTCACTTGGGCATGGTATATGATCCTTTTAATGTGCTGGTGAATTCAGTTTGCTAGTATTTTATGGAGGATTTTTGCATCTATATTAATCAGAGATATTGGTCTGTAATTTTCCCGTAGTATCCTTCTCTGGCTTTGGTAATAAGATTATGCCAGCCTGGTAAAATGAATGTTGAAGTGTTCCCTTCTCTTCAGTTTTTTGAAAGAGTATGAGAAGGAGTAGCATTAATTCCTCTAAGTAATGCCAATTCCTGATTGGCAGTATCAGTTGTAATGTCTCCTCTTTTATTTCTGATTTTATTTATTTTAGTCTCCTCTCTTCTTTTCTTAGTATGGCTAAAGGTGTCATTTTTTTTTTATCTTTTCAAAAGACCAGCTCTTAGTTTTGTTGATCTTTTCTATTTTTTTCTTTTCTGTATTTTATTTATTTCTGCTCTGATCTTTGTTACTTCCTTTCTTCTGCTAAGTTTGAGCATAGTTTGTTCTGCTTTTTCTAGTTTCTTGAGGTGTAAAGTTAGGTAGTTATCTTTCTTCTTAATGTAGGTATTTATTGCTATAAACTTCCCTCTTAGAACTGCTTTTGCTACATCCTGTAAATGGTTGTAAGGTGTGTTTTCATTTTCGTTTGTCTCAGGACATGTTTTTGATTTCTTCCTTGACCCATTGATCATTCAGGAATGTGTTATTTAATGTCCATGTATTTGTGAATTTTTCAGTGCTTCTACTGTTGATATCTAGTTTCATACCATTGTGGTTGGAAAAGATACTTGATAAGATTTCAATCTACATAAATTTGTTAAGACTTGTTTTGTGATCTAACATATGATATATCCTGGAAAATGTTCCTAAAAGTGTGTATTCTGCTACTGTTATATGTATGCCTTTTCTTGATCTTGCATATCCGAGCCAGGTGCTGAGAACCTCTTGTTTGTTTTCCCTAGGGCAGTGCCCTGAAATGCTTATGTTTCTGAGCCTTCTCCCAATCCGTCATAATTGGGCCCACTTTCTGTGCTTGCTCCCTAGACATCTGCAAAGACTAGCACTTACTGTCTTTAGGAGTGCATGTCAGGATCCAGCCATAGGAGGATTGGAGGGAGTGTGGGTAGAGCAGGCAGAGCATTTGAGGTACCTGTGTGCCAGTGAGGTGTTCTGCAGGTGAGACATGCCCAGTGATTCATGGGAAGGATTCCTAATGGTGTCTATCAATTGGTTACTAGGAAGAACCATGAAGTGGTTAGTAGTGTTCCTTTGGTGAGTGATGAGCCCTGGCTGCCATGCTCCCAACCTTTCCTAACCCCTCAGCCTTGCAGATCACCTTAGTAATCTGGGTCAGGTGAGAAACAATTGGGCTTATTGGGTAGCATCCTATACATCTGGGAAAGCCGGGTGCTCACCCACATGTCTTACTTTCCCACATGGGAAAAATTGTAAGCTGAGGGGATCTCTCTTGGCACTGAGCCATGCTGCCTTGGAGGAGGGGTGACATGGGCAAGGCTAAAAACTATTCCTTTTACCCTCTTCAATGCATCTATTTTTGGAGGTTTTTTGCTCCAACAGTGTTCTGGAACTTCTCCACTGGACTCCTGGACTCCCACAAAGGTACTCTCATCTATGGGTGATTGTAAAAATCAATGTTCTGTGGGGAAATGACAGGAGAGAACTCTTCTGCCATCTTGCTGACATCACTCCATTAAAGCAAATTTTAGAAGTCAATAATTTGGAAAGGACAGTCAATTCAATAATTGGTTCTGGGAAAACTGTATATCCATATATAAAATAATGGTGTTGAACTTTTACCTTATACCATATGCAAAAATTAACTCAAAATGGAGTAAAGACTTAAATGTAAAAGATAAAACCATCAAACTATCAGAAGAAAACATGGAGAGAAAGCTTCATGAAATTGGATTTCTTGGATATGACACCAAAAGCTTAGGCTACAAAAAGAAAAAAAAATTAGATAAATTGGATTTACTCAAAATTAAAAACTTCTACATCAAAGGACACTATCAAGAGAATAAAAAGACGACCCACTGAATGGGAGAAAATATTTTCAAATCATATATCTGATAAGACATTAATATCCAGAGTATATAAAGAACTCCTACAACTCAAAAACAACAACAAAACAATCCAATGCAAAAATGGACAAAAGACTTGAATAGACATTTCTCCAAAGAAAATATATAAGTGGCCAGTAAGCATATGGAAATATGCTCAACACCACTAGTCATCGGGGGATGCAAATCAAGACAATGAGATACCACTTCAAACCCATTAAGACAGTTATTACAAAAAAAATTTGAGCAAGCCCCAGTGGACTACTGGTTAAGCTCATCATGCTCTACTTTGATGGCCGATGTTTGGCTCCCAGGCATGGACCTACACCACTCATCAGTGGCCATGCTGTGGCAACAGCCCAAATACAAAAATTGGAAGATTGGCAACTTATGTTAGCCCAGGGTGAATTTTCCTCAGCAAAAAAGAAAGAGGAAAGAAAATAAGTACTGGCAAGGATATGGAGAAATTGGAAACCTTGTGCATTGCCTGTGAGAATGTAACATGGTGCAGTCATTATGGAAAACAGCATGGTGTTCCTCAAAAAGTTAAATATAAAATTATTGTATGATCCAGCAATTCCACTCTTAGGTATATACTCAAAAAAATTGAAAGCAGGGACTCAGACAGGTACTTGTACACCAATGTTCGTAGCATTATTTGCAATAGTCACAAGGTGGAAACATTCCAAATGTCCATCAATGGATGAATGGATAAAAAAAATGGTATATACATACAATGGAATATTATTCTGCCTTAAAGAGGAATGAAATTCTGATACATGCTACAACATAGCTGAACCTTTAACAGACACAAAAAGACAAATATTGTATGATTCCACTTATATGTTGTACCTAGAAAAGGCAAATTCATAGATACAGAAAGTAGAGTAAAAGTTACCAGGGGATAGGAGTAGGGAGAAAAGGGCGGTATTGTTTAATAGGTAGAGAATTTCTGTTTTGGGTAATGAAAAAATTCTGGAAATGTATAGTTCTGAGGTTGGCACAACATTGTGAGTGTACCTAATTGTATTCTTAAAAATGGTTACAAAAAATCATATGCACATTGAGTAATATCAATATTTGGCAGTGCCTGTGTGGAAAGATATTTTCAAAGATGAAATACATAAAATCTCATTACAAATCATTGACAAATACATGTCAATTGATTTTGCTAATAGGGGACAATAACTTTGAACCAAAGCTAAGTGAAATGTTACCTTAAAATTTGAATTCTTGGAGGAAGGTTGTCAAAAGGTACAAGCTTCCAGTTATATGATAAATAAGTACTAGGAATGTAATGTACAACGTGATGAAGATAGCTAACACTGCTGTATGATATATACGAATGTTGTTAATAGATTAAATCCTAAGAGTTCTCATCAAAAGGAAAAATTTTATTTTTTATTGTATCTATATGAGATGATGGATGCTTACTAAACATTGTCATAATCATTTCACAATAAATGTAAGTCAAACCATTATCCTGTACAACTTAAACTTATACAGTGATGTATGTCAATTATATCTCAATAAAACTAGAAAAAATAAAATAAACAAGAAAAAAATCATCATTTAAAAAATTTAATTCTTCTCAAGAGTAAACCTGTATCATAAAAAATTATTTTCAACTATAATAATTATAATTATGTTGTTATTAGAATTTCATCAATAAAAGATTTGTGGGAATAAAAATAAATAATTTTCTCTTTATTCTCTCCATCTAGAGAGCCAGTGAGCCCACAAGAAATATGGTACTGTTCTTCTCTTTGCCATGTGATAAAAGAGGCTTATCATCTATGGGAAAGAATTGTTTTTCAAGTACTGCCTACTTATTTGTGGCCACCAGTACTTGGAACTCTCACCATTAGAAATCCACTTCATTCTAAAGCCTGAAATCCCTAAGTATATTCTACCAAAAAGTAAATAACTGTGAAACTTCCAGTCTATAAAAGATGATATAGATCCATTTCTCCCTGTTCCAACCCACTAAGCACAACTATAAACCCTTGAAAGAATAGAAGAGACAGCCAAAGGAGAATTGTGTGGTAAGAAAGTAGTAAGAAAAAAGTGAACTGGTTTGTGATCTCAGGACTAGAAGAACACGTCAGCAGGCCATCTTACATTCCACCCCCCAACACAACACAACAAAAAAAGAAGGTGATCAAGACCCAGCATTTCTTGACCCTTAACCTAGCAACAAAAGACAGCCCAAGTAAACACATTCCTCCCCTGGATCAGAAGGGAATTCCTCTGATACCACCAGCAAGAAGGAATCCCTTGGGAACCCCACCAAGTATAAGAGGCCAGGGGAAGTCCTCTCCTTCCCTGAAGGTCCTGAGACTGCTAAGAGACACCCAAGTAGACAGACTGAACTAACAAGAGAGTCATAGGCACAAGCAGCCTGGCCTGAGAGGCTTCTTTTTCCCCATTGGTCCTGAGACTCCTTTCACCCTGAGACTATTGGACCAGGCAAACAAATCCCTCTTTAATTCTATAGGCCTGAGAATTCTCTTAATTGCTCAGAGACATCAGGGAAACTAAGGGGCACAAATAGAGGAATCCCACCACAACAACAGTCTGACTCAGGAAATGCACTCCATTACCCACAGTAGGGCGTTGATTCCTGCCACAACAAGTGCATTCTAGGGAAACATCTTTTACCCTATGGCCATGAGACTCACCTTTTCTACCTGAAGATGCCAGCAAACCTAGAGAAACTCAGGGACCTGGCCTGTGGAAACCCTTTACACTACTTCAAGTAGCATGAGCAGGATCCAGTGGGAGCCCTAATGGCACTAAAGCAATCAAAATAAAAACAGAATGGGTATGAAATTAAGCTGTCATTAAAACCTCATCTAACCAAAGTAGGCCAAGCCCTGCATGCTAACCCTAAACAGAGTAACTGCCTTCTAAAATAAAAAATTTAAATAAGGCCTAGAGTCTATTAACCTAATAGACAAAATTTCAGGATAGAAGAGAAAATCATTTGTCATGCCAAAAGCCAAGAAAATAACAACTTGAATGAGAAAATGTAATCAACTTATACCAACACAGAGATTTTGAATTGTTGGAATTATCTGGCAAGGATTTTAAAGCAGCCATTAGAAAAATGCTTTAATAATCAATTACAAATTCTCTTGAGACAAATGAAAAAAATAGAATATCTCATCAAAGAAATAAAAGTTATTAAAAATGGAAATTATAAAACTAACAAATACAATAACAGAATTTTTTTAAAAAAATACTGTGCCGCATGGGCTCAGCAGTAGAATGGAAATGGCAAAGAGCAGAATCAGTGAACTTGAGGACAAGATCAGTAGACTTTACCCAATCTGAACAACAGCGATAAAATAGAAAATAGAGGGAAGAAAACAAGAACAGAGTCTCAGGGACCTGAGGGATAATAACAGAAATCCAACATTTGCATCATTAATATGCCAGAAAGAGTGGAGAAGCAAATGGGGCAGAAAGAGTATTTGAAGAAATAATGACCAAACACTTCCCATATTTGACAAAAGATACAAATCTACAGATTCAAAAGGTGACTGAAACCAAAACAAGAAAAACCCCAAGAACTCCATGCCAAAACAACATTATGATTACATTTCTTAAAACTAAAGACAAAGAAAAAATGCTGATGGAAGCCAGAGAGAAAAAACACATTACCTATAGAGGAATACCTATTCAAATGACAGTGAATTTCACATCTGAAACCATAGAGTCCAGAAGGAAGTAACAGTTCAACATTTTTTCAAGTACTGAAAGAAAAGTGCTGTCAATCATAATTTCTATATCTGGCTAAATTATCTTTTTGGAATTAAGGGGAAATAAAGACATTTTCAGACAAAGGTAAAATAAAAGAATTTGTTGCTAGCAGGCCTACCCTTAAAGGTTGGCTAAAGGAAGTGCATCAAACAAAAAGGAAATCATAAAAGAAAGAATCTTGGGGGCCAGCCCAGTGGTGCAGTAGTTAAGTTCGCATGTTCCACTTTGGCGGCCTGGGGTTCACCAGTTCAGATCCTGGGTGTGGACATGGCACCACTTGGCAAGCCATGCTGTGGTAGTTGTCCCACATATAAAGTGGAGGAAGATGGGCACGGATGTTAGCTCAGGGCTGGTCTTCCTCAGCAAAAAGAGGAGGATTGGAAGCAGATGTTAGCTCAGGGCTAATCTTCCTCAAAAAAAAAAAGAAAGTAAGAATCTTGAAGCAGAAAGGAAGAAGAGACATCAAGAAGAGCAGAAATATGGGTACATACAACAGACTATCCCTTTCCTCTTGAGTTTTAGAATTCATATTCAGTAATGAGATAAAATGTATAACACAATCTGATAAATGAGACAAAAATATTTAAAGGTGAGGAAGATTGGGCTAATCTTCCTCAGCAAAAAATAAATAAAGGTGAGGAAAGTAAAGGGACTTAAATGGACATGAGGTTTCCCCACTTCACTCAAAGTGGTAAAATATTGATATGCGTAGAGACTGTGATAAGTGACTTATGGACATTTTAATACCCCCAAACAACCACTATAAAAAGCATACAAAAAGATTCACTCAAAAACCTATAAATACATCAAGGTGGTATCCTAAAAAATTCAAGTAACCCATGAGAAGGCAAGAAAAGATAAATGAGAAGCAGAGGAAGCTAAAAACAAGTAATAAAATGGCAGACTTAGGTGATAGCATATCAATAATTACCTTAAATGTAAATGATCTAAATACACCAATCAAAACATAGAGTAGATTGAAAAAAAGATGATCCATCTATATGCACTTTACAAGGAACTCACTTAAAATTCAACAACATAGGTAGATTAAAAGTAAAAGGATGATATTATGGGTTGAATTGTATCCCCTAAAATATTGTAAAGTCCTAACCACAAGAACATGTGAATGTAACCTTATTTTGAAATAGTGTCTTTGCACATGTAATCAAGATAAGGTCACAGGGTGGACCGTAATCCAATGACTAGTATCCTTCTAAGAAGAGGGAAATTTGGATACAGATACACAGTGGAGAAGGCTATGTCAATATGGAGGCAGAGATTGGAATGATATATCTACAAGCCAAGGAAAACGATGGATTGCTGGCAACCATCAGAATCCAGAAAAGGAAATAAGGACTCCTCCCCTAACATCTTCAGAGAGAACATTGGGCTGATGATACCTTAATTTCAGGCTTGTGGCCTCCAGATCTGTAAGAGAATAAATTTCTGTTGTTGTAGGCCACCCAGTTTGTGGTATTTAGTTACAGTGGCCCTAGGAAAGTAATACATGTAGGAAAAGACATGCCATGCAAACATTAATCCAAAAAAAGCAAGAGTAGCTATGTTAATATCTGACAAAGTAGAGTGTAAGACAAATAAAATTATTAGAGACAAAAAAGAGAGATATTACATAATGGTAAAATGATCAATCTACCATAAAGACATAATGATCCTACACGTATATGCACCAAACAAGAACCTCAAAATATATGAATCAAAACTAATAGAATTGAAAGGAGAAATAGAGAAATTTACAATTGTATTGTGGAACTTCAACATCTCTCAGAAACTGATAGAACTACTAGGTAGAAAATCAGCAAGGATATAAAAGAACTGAAAAACATGATCAACCAGCATGATCATATTTAATTGACACATATATAATATTCCACACAACAGCAAAATACATATTGTCATCCATGTGAAAGTCCAGGGAACTTTCATCAAGAAAGACTATATTTTGGGCCACAAAACAAACCTCAACAAATTTAAAAGAATTGAAATCATGCAGAATGTATTCTCTGACCAAAATAAAGTCAAACTAGAAATCAATAACTGAAAGACAACTGGACAGTCATAGATATATGGAAATTCAAAAAAACAAAGAGGTGGTTTCAAAAGAATTGAAAAAATGCAGAGAACTGAATGAAATGAAAATACAGCATATTGAAATATATCAGGGCTGAGAGAAAATTTTAGAGCACTAAATGTTTACATTGGAAATGAGGAAAGGTTTCAAATAAAAAAATCCAAGTTCCTACCTCAAGAAACTAGTAAAATAAGAATAAAATAAACCCAAAGCAAGCAGAGCAAAGGAAATAATGACAATCAGGGCAGAAATCAATGAAATTATAATAGGGAAAGACAAAATCAATGAAACTTTTAAAAGTTGGTTCACTGAAAAAAAGAAATTGGTAAGCCTCTAGAAAGCCTGATAAAAGTTGAGAGAAGACACAAATCAACAACATCAGGAATGAAATGGGTGATAATACTACAGAACCTGCAGCCATTAAAAGGATGATAGGGGAATACTATGAACAACTTTACATTCATATTTTTGACCAATTAGAAACAAGGACAATTCTAAAACTACAAACTATCAAAATTCAACCAGATGAAGTAGATAACATACAGCCTTATAACCACTGAACAAATTGAATGCATAATTAAAGTTCTTCACAAAATAAAAAATCTTCAGACTCAAATGATTTTACTGGCAAATTCTACCCATCACTTAAAGAATAACAATCTCTTCCAGAAAATAGGAGGGAACATTTCCCAACTCATTTTATGAGACCAGTCTTACAGTGATTCCAAAACCAAAGACATCATAAAAAGAAATAAAACTATAGACTAATATCTCTTATGAACTTAGACACAAAAAATTGAATCCAGCAATGTATAAAATGAATAGTCTGCAACCAGGTAGGATTTATTTCAGGTATGCAAGAACTGCTTCAATATTTTAAAAGCAAAAATTATCATCCACCATATCAACAAGTTTTTAAAGAAGAAAATCATATGATCATATAAATTGATACAGAAAAGCCTTTTAAAAAATCCAACATCCAGTCATAATAAAAAAAAAAACTCTCAGTAAGTTAAGAAGGTGAGGAGAGTTAACTCAAATTCATTAAGACCATCTACAAGACCTGACAGCTAACAGCATACTTAATGCTAACACACTCAATGTTTTTTCACTCAGCTTAGGAAAAAGCCAAGCATGTCCACTTCCCCGACTCTTATTTAACATGGTACTGGAAGTTATATCCACCTAAGGCAAAAAAAGAAACAAAGGACATACAGATTTAAAAGGAAGACATAAAACTGTCTATATGAAGATGACATGATTGTCTAAGTAGAAAACCCCAAAGAATCTACCATAAAAGGGTTTTAGAACTAAAACAAGTTTAGCAATTTACAGGTTAAAAGATCAACATACAAAAATCAATTGCATTTCTATATTCTAAAAATGAACATGCATAAACTGAAATTAAAACAGTCATTTTTAATCACTCAGAAGAAAATGTAATACGTATACATTTAGCAAAATATATACAGCATCTGTATGCTGAAAAATACCAAATGCTAATGAAATAACTCAAAGAATACCTAAATAAATGGAGAGACATACAGTGTTCATTGATTGCAAGACTCAGCATAGTAAAGATGTCAATTCTCTTCACATTTGTCCATGGGGTTAATTGCATTCCTATCAAAATCACAGCAAGATTTTTTGTAGACATAAGACAAGCTTATTCTAACATTTGTATAGAATGACACAGGCCCTAAAATAGCAAATATATATATATATCGACAAAGAAGAATAAAGTGGGAGGATCCACCTATCGAACATTAAGACTTACTATAGAATACCAACATCATGTTGGTGTAAGTCATTCCTCTGTTCTTTTTCCCTGTTTCTAACAACTAATTAGACATCCAAAACCAAACCAAAGTGCCTCTGTGCATTACACCAAAAGACCCAGGAAGTTTCTAGTCCACCTGTGTGTCTGAAAATAAACAAGTAAGACCTTAGTGGGGGCTGCAGATCCAAGGGAGTTAGTTAATCTGCCCCATTCCACTCACAACAATGGAGAAAGAAATCACCTGGAGACTGCAAAACTGGGCAGATATCCACAGGTTAGAAAGAATTTGTGGAAGTCCGGCCTGCCTGAGGGCAGATGCCAGCATGCCATTGGAGTGGAATAGATAGGAATGTTGATGCAGAGAGGGAGGAACTCACCAAGGTGGCCCACTTCCCCAGGGTCACACTGCAAGGCTTGGGATTTTGGTAGCAGCAGCAGCAACCCCTCCCATGGAGGAGATGGAAAGGGAAAAGTGGTGAGTGACTGTCCAACTACTCCAGTTGTGTAGATTGCAGCTGGAGAAAGCCATTTCTCTCCAGCAGCACCCAGATTTCTGAGGAAAGGCTCCATGACTGGGTGGAAGGAGGAAAAAGGGAAGACGCAGATGAAAATATCAAAGGGCATGAAAGGAATGCATTTCCTGCTGTCTGCTTTAGGACTTCACAGGAAGTCCAACCACAAACTCTGGGAGTACTCACCTCTAGGAACACCCTGCTGGCCCATGGTCACCCTCAAAGCTCTAAGTGCTGAACCTACTCAGCTCTTCACTCTGCTGCCACTCCCTACTGCATCCACCAAAGTGAGCTCCCATGGATAGGGAACTTACTCAGAAAATAGGCCTAAAGTCTGTGAGCAAGGGAGAAAACACAAACCTGAGCTATAGCGCCACCTTCTGGAATAAAAAAGTAAAGCTTCAAATAGTCAGTCTGGTGAATTGTACCAAAGAGGATGTAAAATCTTTGAGGTTTTTTTCACATAAATATTTATTTATTTATTTATTTATTGGCATTAATTTTATTTACTTTTTTAATTACAGTAACATTGGATTATAACATTACATAGCTTTCGGATGTACATCATAATATATTTTGAATTCTGTGTAGATTACATCATGGTCACCACCTAGAAAGTAATTATAATCCATCCCTTCACATGTGAGCCTAATCACACCTTTTGCCCTCCACCCCCTTCCCCCATGGTAACCACCAAACCATTCTCTGTTGCTATGTGTTTGTTTGTCGTTGTTTTTATATTCTACTTATGAGTGAGATCATATGGTATTTGACTTTCTCCCTCTGACTAATTTCACTCAGCATAATACCCTCAAGGCCCATCCATGTTGTCACAAATGGCTGGATTTCATCATTTCTTATGGCTGAGTAGTATTCCATCATGTGAAAATACCACAGCTTGCTTATCCATTCGTCCCTTGATGGGCACCTAGGTTGCTTCCAAGTCTTGGCTATTGTGTATAATGCTGCAATGAACATAGGGGTGCAGGTATCTTTATGCCTTTGCATTATCAAGTTCTTTGGATAAATACCAAGCAGTGGGATAGCTAGATCATATGGTAGATCAATTCTTAATTTTCTGAGGATACTCCATACTGCTTCCATAGTGGCTGCACCAGTTTGCACTCCCACCAGCAGTGAACAAGGGTTCCCTTCTCTCCACATCCTCTCCAACATTTGTTTTTCCTGTCTTGTTAATTATAACCATTCTGACAGGTGATACCTCATTGTAGTTTTGATTTGCATTTCCCTGATAGCTAATGATGTTGAGCATCTTTTCATATGCCAGTTGGACATCTGTATATCTTCTTTGGAGAAATCTCTGTTCAGATCTTTTGCCCATTGTTTAATTGGGTTGTTGCGGTATGTTTTGTTGAGCTGTATGAGTTCTTTGTATATTTTGGATATTAACCCCTTACCTGATATACCGTTTGCAAATATCTTCTCGAGTTGTTAGGTCGACTTTCTGTTTTGTTGATGGTTCCTTTGCTGTGCAGAAGCTTTTCAGTTTGGTGTAGTCCCATTTGTTCATTTTTTCTTTTGTTTCCCTTGCCTGGTCAGACATGGTAGTTGAAAATATTCTGCTAAGACTGATGTCAACCAGCGTGCTGCTTATGTTTTCTTTTAGAAGTTCCATGATTTCTGGTTTTACATTCAAGTCTTTAATCTATTTTGAGCTGATTTTTGTGTATAGTGTAAGGGAATGGTCTACTTTCATTCTTTTGCATGTGGCTGTCCAGTTTTCCTAACACCATTTATTGAAGACACTCTCCTTTCTCCATTGTATGCTCTTGGCTCCCTTGTCGAATATTAGCTGTCCATAAATGTGTAGGTTTATTTCTTGGCTTCTGTTCCATTGATCTGTGTGTCTGTTCTTGTGCCAGTACGGTGCTGTTTTGGTTACTATGGCTTTCTACTCTATTTTGAAATCAGGGAGTGTGATCCCTCCAGCTTTGTTCTTTTTTCTCAGGAATCCTTTGGCTATTTGGTGTCTTTTGTTGTTCCATATAAATTTTAGGAGTCTTTGTTATATTTCTGTGAAAAATGTTGTTGGAACTTTGATAGGGATTGTGTTGAATCTATAGATTGCTTTAGGAAGTATGGACATTTTAACGATGTTAATTCTTGCAATCCAAGAGCATGGAATATCTTTCCATTTCTTTGTGTCTTCTGTGGTTTCTTTCAACAGTGTTTTATAGTTTTCAGTGTATAGATCTTTCACCTCTTTAGGTTAAGTTTATTCCTAAGTATTTTATTGTTTTTGTTGCAATTGTAAATGGGATTCTTAATTTCTCTTTCTGCTACTTCGTTGTTAGTGTATAGAAATGCAACCTATTTTTGTACGTTGATTTTGTATCCTGTGACTTGACTGTTTTCCTTTATTGTTTCTAAAAGGTTTTAAGTGGATTCTTTAGTGTTTTCTAGATATAAAATAATGTCGTCGGCAAACAGTGACAGTTTCACCTCTTTTTTTCCAATGTGGATCGCTTTTATTTCTTTTTCTTGCCTGATTGCTCTGACTAAGACTTCCAATACCATGTTAAATAAGAGTGGTGACAGTGGACATCCTTGTCTGGTTCCTGTTCTATGAGGGATAGCTTTCAGTTTTTCTCCATTGAGAATGATATTTGCTGTGGGTTTGTCATATTTGGCCTTTCTAATGTTGAGTACTTTCCTTCTATACCCATTTTATTTAGAGATTTTATCATAAATAGATGCTGTATCTTGTCAAATGCTTTCTCTGCATCTATTGAGATGATCATGTGATTTTTATTCTTCATTTTGTTAATGTGGTGTATCACATTGATAGATTTGTGGATGTTGAACCATCCCTGAATCCCTGGAATGAAACCCACTTGATCATGGTGTATAATCTTTTTAATGTATTGTTGTATTTGATTTGCTAGTATTTTGTTGAGGATTTTTGCATTAATGTTCATCAGTGATATTGGCCTGTAATTTTCTTTTTTTGTGCTGTCCTTGTCTGGTTTCAGTATCAGGATAATGTTGGCTTCATTGAATGAGTTAGGAAGCCTCCCCTCCTCTTCAATTATTGGAAGAGGTTGGGAAGGATAAGTATTAAGTCTTCTTTGAATGTTTGCTAGAATTCACCAGGGAAACCATCTTGTCCTGGACTTTTATTTTTGGGAGGTTTTTGATTGCTGTTTTGTTCTCCTTACTGGTGATCGGTCTGTTCAAATTTTCTACTTCTTCTTGGTCCAGTTTTGGAAGGTTGTATGTTTCTAAGAATTTATCCATTTCTTCTAAATTATCCAATTTGTTCGCATATAGGTTTTCATTGTACTCTCTTATTATCTTTTGTATTTCTGAGGTGTCCGTTGTAATTTCTCCTCTTTCATTTCTGATATTATTTATTTGAGCCCTCTCTCTTTTTTTCTTGATGAGTCTAGCTAAGGGTTTGTCACTTTTTTTAACCTTTTCAAAGAACCAACTCTTGGTTTCATTAATTGTTTCTATTTTTTTAGTCTCTATTTCATTTATTTCTGTTCTGATTTTTATTATTTCCTTCCTTCTGCTGATTTTGGGTTCTGTTGTTCTTTTTCCAGTACCTTTAGATGTGGTTTTAGATTGTCTATTTGGGATTTTTCTTCTTTGTTGAGGTAGGCCTGAATTGCTGTAAACTTCCCTTGGAGAACTGCTTTTGCTGTATCCCACCGATTTTGGCAAGGGCATAAAATCTTAATTAGGCAGATTATGTGAAATGTGAAAGAAGACATTAGACAAAATGGATCTAAGAGACATATAGAAAACACTCTATCTAAGAGTAGCAGAATATACATTCTCCAAGATAGAGCATATGATAGGACACAAAACAAGTTTTGCAAATTTAAGAAGATTGAGATAATACCAACTATCTTTTCTTACCTCAATGGTATAAAGCTAGACATTAATACCAAGAGGAAAGCTGAAAAACCTACAAATGCACAGAAACTAAACACACTTCTGAACAACCAATGAGCCAAAGCAGAAATCAGAAGTGAAATGAATATCTCAAAACAAATGAAAATGGAAACACAACATTTCAAATTCTGTAGTATGCTGCAAAAGTATTTCTGAAAGAAAGTTTTTGGTGATAAATTCATATAATAAGAAATTAGAAGGATCTCAAATAAAGAAGTAACTTTACACCTCAAATAATTAGAAAAATAACAAATTAAGCCCAAAGGTAGCAGAAGGAAGGAAATAATAAAGATGAGTGTGGAAATAAGTGAAATAGTGACCAGAAAAACAATACGATCAACAAAACTAAGAAGTGGTTTCCAGGGGCTGGCCACCTGGCTGAGCGGTTAAGTTCGCGCGCTCCGCTGCAGGCGGCCCAGTGTTTCGTTGGTTCGAATCCTGGGCGCGGACATGACACTGTTCATCAAACCATGCTGAGGCAGCGTCCCACATGCCACAACTAGAAGGACCCACATCGAAGAATATACAACTATGTACCGGGGGGCTTTGGGGAGAAAAAGGAAAAAATAAAATCTTAAAAAAAAAAAAAAAGAAGTGGTTTCCAAAAAAAATAAAATTGACAAACCTTTAGCTAGACTAAGAAATAAAGAGAGAAGACTCAAATAAATAAAATTAGAAGTGAAAGAGAATAAATTCCTAGAAACCCACAACCTAACACTGAATCAGGAAGAAATAGCCAATCTGAACAGACTAATAACAACTAAACAAATTGAATCAGTAATCACAAACCTCCCAACACATAAAATACCTGGACCAGATCATTTCACTGACAAACCCTTCCAAACATTTAAAGAAGAATTAAAACCAATCTTTCTCAAACTTCAAAAAACTTAAGAGGAAGAAACACTTCCAAAATCATTCTATGAGGCCAGCATTACCCTGATACCAAAACCAGATAAAGACACTACAAAAAATTAGACTTTAGACCAATATCCCTGGTGAACACAGGTGCAAAAATTCTCAACAAAATATTTCTAAGCCAAATGCAAGAAAACATTGAAAGGATCATACAGCATGACCAAGTGGGATTTTCTCTGGGATGCAAGAATGCTTCAGTATACACATATCAATGATTGTAATGCATCACATTACCGTAAAGAAAGATAAAAATTGCCTGATCATTGCTATAGATCCAAAAAAAGCACTTGATAAAATACAACATCCTTTCATGATAAAAACTCTCAACAGGTTGGGAACAGAAGGAAGATACCTCATCAAAATAAAGGCCATATACGACAAGCCCACAGCTAACATTATACTTAACAGGGAAAAATAGCAAGTTTTTTCCTGTAAGATCAGGAAGAAAGCAAGGATGCCCACTCTCACCACTATTATTTAATATAGTATTGGAAGTCCTAGCTAGAGAAATTAGTCAACACAAAAGGATAAAAAGACATCCATATTGAGAAGGAAGAAATAAAATGTCACTGTTTACAGATGATATGATTTTGTATATAGAAAATCACAAAGACTCAACCAAAAAACTTGAAACTAATCAACAAATTCAGTAAAGTTGCAGGATATAAAATCAGCATACAGAAATCAGTTGCATTTCTGTATATTAATACTAAAACACCTGAAAAAGAAATGAAACTATCCCATTCACAAAAGCATCAAGAACAATATAATACCTAGGAATGAATTTAACCAAGGAAGTGAAAAATCTTTACGAAAAAACCTACAAGGACTTGTTGAAAGAAATCAAAGATAGAAACAAATGGAAAGGAGGGTGTCAAGATGCAGCATAGGCTGACTCTGAACTCACCTCCTCCCATGAACACAACCATGTTACAACTATTTTTGGAAAAATTACCCCTGGGAGAGAACTGAAAACTGGATTTTAAAAAACCTCCACAACAAGGGACAGCCCTAACTGAGGCTGAAGAGGCAGAAATTCCTGTCTGGAGAGAAAATGTTTACCTTCACAAGCCATCGAGCTTCGCAGCCAGCCAGCCAGGAGCAATTGTAAGGTATACAGCCTTCCCTGGAGGAGTAGGGTACATCAGCAGGGGAGTGTTGCTGCTATAAGCATACTTTGGACTCAGCATAACTGAGATGAATGTCATGATATCTGCCTTTTCTGGCTATTAACTACAAAGGGGAATACCTGAGAAAAACTATCACACATAAGCAGAAAAAAGCCAGTTCTTAAAGGGCTCATGCACAAATTCACCCATTTTAGAAAGCAAACTAAAATCACCACAAAGAAAGGTTCACAATCCTTTGGTGAAAAGACACTCACTTGACAGGCTCAGGGTGCATCTCAGTGAGAAGTGAGACCTCTCCAGGGACTGAGACATTGGTGGCAGTCATTACTGTGACATAGTACACACATTCTGACACAGACACTCACAGAGCCATTGGAGTTCTTCCCCTGGAGTGCTAGCCCAGGGTCTGCCCCACCCACTAGAGCACCAACTTGATTCACGTCAGCCAGAGCACACAGCTTCCCCTAGGGACTGACTCCACTCAACAGCAAGCCCTTGGGAAACTTTTCGGCCTGCATAGACTGGGAGCCTGGATCCTCTGCAGGCAGATGAATGGGTCTGCCTCTGTGGGGCAGGGCATGCATGAGGAGTGGGTAGAGAGTGTGGGGTGTTGGAGTGTATGGGGGCCTCTGCAGTGGGGTAACTGGGTCTACTCCAGGGTGTCAGGTCAGGAAGTGTGCGCAGGCCAGGACTGTGTTGATGGTGGGTGTGGACCTTTGGGCCATGGGGCTTATCAGTGGCAGAAGACCTGCGCTTCTCAAATAGTCACATAGGGGATCAGCCCCGCCTTCCAATGCCTAAAATAATTGGGTACTCCCATGCATTGTGCCAGCCCCACACAGCTGCAATCCTGAGAGACCTGACAACAGCCTTGCAGGGCAGAGGCCTACAGCAATTATAAGCCCCTGAGCCTCACAACCAGGCATGCTGGGGGCCTCCTCACTTAACAGAAAAACTGCAACAGGAATGTGCTATTGAACCTTTCAGCCAAGTGTACTGGGGCTCCACAAACCTTATTAACTGACTGCAGGGTCAGGAGCAGCCACATGAAGCTAAGTACTACAACCAGCTGGTCAGGGGGACAGCATAGACTCCCTGGGAACCTGCAGCAAAAGCAACCCTGCCACAAGAAAAGGACACATGTAGCCCACACAGGGATCACTCCTGGAAGATTTGGAACTGGTTATGAGAGGGAAGCACACTGTTGGGCCCCCAAAGGTGGCTCCTACATAAGGCCACTTCTCCAAGATCAGGAGCTGTAGCTTACCCATCTAATAAATACATATAAGCACAGAGAAAGAGGTAAAGTGAGGAGGCAAAGGAATATGTTCCAACCAAAGGAACAAGACAAAACCCAGAAAAAGAATGAAATGAAACAGCAATAAAGAATCTACCTGACAGAGAGTTCAAGCAAAAACTCATAAGGAGGCTCACTGATCTTGGGAGAAGAACAGATGAACACAGTGAGAACATCAACAAAGAATTGGAAAATATAAAAAAGAACCAATCATAAATGAAGAATACAATACTAGAAATGAAAAATTCACTGGAGTGACTCAATAGCAGAGTAGGTGATACAGATGAACTGATCAGCAAGCTGGACAAAAAAAAAAATCACCCAAGCTGAACAGAAAAAAGACAAATGAATTAAAAAGGACAAGAACAATGTAAGGGAACTCTGGAACAACATCAGGCATGCTAACATTCATATTATAGGTCTTCCAGAAGAGTAGAGAGAGCCCAAGGGGCAGAGAATCTATTTGAAGAAATATAGCTGGAAACTTTCCTATCCTAAGGAAGGAAACAGACATCCAAATACAGGAAGCACAGAGAGCACCAAACAAGATAGACCCAAAAAGGCTCACACCAAGACATATTATAACTAAAATATCCAAAATTAAAGATAAAGAGAGAATCGTAAAAGCTGCAAGAGAAAGGCAACAAGTGACATACAAAGGAAACTTCATAAGTGTATCAGCTGACTTCTCAGCATAAACCTTACTAGGAAGAAGAGTGTGGCATGCTATATAAAATGTGCTGAAAGGAAAAAACTACAGCCAAGAATATTCTCCCTGCAAGGTTATCATTCAGAATGGAAGGAGAGAGAAAGATTTTCCCAGACAAGCAAAAATTAAAGGAGTTTATCACCAAGAAACCAGTTTTTACAAGAAATAAGAAAGGGACTTATTTAAGTGGGAAAGAGAAGATCACAAATAGGAATAAGAAAATTATCCCCCAAAATGGCAGTAAAATCAATGTTAAAGGCAAAAATACTGTATAGGTAGCAGATGTACCACTTATGAAAATAATATGAAAGTCCAAAGACAAATGTACTAAAATTACCTATTGTAATGATAACAGAGTAATAGATACATACACACAAAATAAAAGGTTAGATATGATATCAAACCCATAAAATTTGGCAGGAGAGGAGTAAAAGATTCGAGCTTTTAGAAAGAGGTCAAATTAAAGAGACCATTAACTCTATATCCATTGCTATATATGTAGATTATTACATGTGAACTTCATGGGAAACAGAAACCAGAAACCTATAATAAATATACAGATAATTAAGGGAAAGGAAACCAAATATAATAAAAAGAAAGCCATCAAACTACAAGGGAAGAAAGCAAGAGAAGAAGAAAGGAACAGAGAAGAACTACTAAAACACCCAGAAAAAAGTAACCAAATTACAATAAGTACATATTTATCAATAGCTACTTTAAATGTCACTGAACTAAATACTGCAATCAAAAGGCATAGGGTGTAATTGGATGTAGGCCAATTGGATGTAAAAGCAAGACCCATATATATGCTGCATACAAGGGACACACTTCAGAACTAAAGACACTCACAAACTGAAAGTGAAGCGATGGAAAAAGATACTCCATGCAAATTTTAAAGAAAAGAAAACTGGGGTAGCAATGCTTATATCAGAAAAAATAGACTTCAAAATAAAAACTGTAATAAGAGACAAAGAAGGGCACTACATGATGATAAAGTGAAAAATCCAATAACAAGACATAACAGTTTTAAATATCTATGCACCCAAAATAGGAGAACCTAAATATATAAAGCAATTATTAACAGACATAAAAGGAGAAATAGACAGTAACACAATAATAGTAGGGGACTTTAACACTCCACTTACACCAATGGCTAGATTATCTAAACAGAAGATCAATAAGGAAGCATTGGCCTTAAATGGCATATTAGACCATATGGATTTACTAGATATATATAGAGAGAGCATTCTATCCAAGAACTGCAGAATACACATTCTTTTCAAATTAACATGGAACATTCTCCAGGATAGATCACATATTAGGACACAAAAAAGTCTCAATAAATTTAAGAAGGTTAAAATAATACCAAGCAGCTTTTCTGACCACATAATTATGAAATGAGAAATCAACTGAAGGAAGAAAATCAGAAAAGCCATAAATATTTGGAGATTAAACAAAACGCTACTGAACAACAATTGGGTCAATGAAGAAATCAAAAGAGGGATCAAAAAATATCTGGAGACAAATTCAAATGAAAATAAGACATGACAACATCTATGGGATACAGCAAAAGTGGTTCTTAGAGGGAAGTTTATAGAAATTCAGGCCTACCTCCACAAAGAAGAAAAATCAATAAACAATCTAACAGTGCACCCAAAGAAACTGGAAAAAGAAGAATAAACAAAGCCCAAAATCAGTAGAAGGAAGGAAACAATAAATATCAGAGCAAAAATAAATGAAATGGAGACTAAAGACAACAATAGAAGAAATCAATGAAACCAAGAGCTGGTTCTTTGGAAAGATAAAGAAAATTGACAAACCTTTAGCTAGATTCACCAAGAAAGAAACACAGAAGGCTCCAATAAATAAAATCAGAAATGAAAGAGGTGAAATTATAGCAGACAGTTCAGAAATACAAAAGATTATAAGAGAATAGTACAAAAAGCTACACACTAACAACTGGGATAATCTAGAAGAAATGGATACATTCTTAGAATCATACAACCTTCCAAAACTTAATCAAGAATAAATAGAGAATTTGAATAAACCAATCACCAGTTAGGAGATTGAAACAGTTATCAGAAACCTCTGAAAAAATAAAAGTCCAGGACCTGGTGGCTTCCCTGGTGAGTTCTACCAAACATTCAAAGAAATATTAATACCTATCCTTCTCAACCTCTTCAAAAAAATTGAAGGGGAGGGGAAGCTTCCTAACTCATCCTAGGAAGCCAACATTTCCCTGATACCAAAACCAGACAAAGACAACACAAGAAAAGAAGATTACAGGCCAATATCTCTGATGAACATCGATGCAAAAATCATCAACAAAATAGTAGCAAATCAAATACAACAATACATTGAAAAGATCATAAAACATGATCAAGTGGGATTTATTTCAGGGATTCAAGGATGGTTCAACATCCACAAATCAATCAACGTGATGCACCATATTAACAAACTAGAATAAAAATCACATGATCATCTCAATAGATGCAGAGAAAGCATTTGACAAGATACAGCATCCATTTATGATAAAGACTCAATAAAATGGGTATAGAGGGAAAGTAGCTCAACATAATAAAGGCCATTTATGACAAACTCACAGCTAATCTCATTCTCAATGGAGAAAAGCTAAATCTATCCTTCAAAGAAGAGGAACTAGACAAGGATGCCCACTTTCACCACTGTTATTTAACATAGTATTGGAAGTCTCAGCCAGAGAAATCAGGCAAGAAAAAGAAATTAAAGGTATCCAAATGGGAAAGGAAGAAATGAAAGTGTCACTATTTGCAAATGACATGATTTTATATATAGAAAACCCTAAGGAATCCACCAAAAAAATTTTAAAGAAAATAAATGAATACAGTCAAGTTACAGGATACACAATCAATATACGAAAGTCCGTTGTGTTTCTGTACACTAACAATGAAGTAGCAGAGAGAGAAATTAAGAATACTATCCCATTTACAATTGCAACAAAGAATAAAATTTCTAGGAATAAACTTAACCAAAGAGGTGAAAGATCTGTACACTGAAAACTATAAAACATTGTTGAAAGAAAGTGAAAAAGACGCAACAAAATGGAAAGATTTTCCATGCTCTTGGATTGGAAGAATTAACCTAGTTAAAATGTCCATACTTCCTAAACCAACCTACAGATTCAATGCAATCCCTATCAAAGTTCTGACAATGTTTTTCACAGAAATAGAACAAAGTATCCCCAAATCTACATGGAACAGCAAAAGACCCTGAATCGCCAAAGGAATCCCGAAAAAAGAGAACATAGCTGGAGGTATCACACTCCCTGACTTCAAAATATACTAAAAAGCCATAGTAACCAAAACAGCATGGCACTGGCACAAAAACATAAACACAGATCAATGGTACAGAATCAAGTGCCAAGAAATAAACCCTCACATGTGTAGACAGCTAATTTTCGACAAGATAGCCAAGAACATACAATTGAGAAAGGAACATGTCTTCAATAAATGGTATTGGGACAGCCACATGCAAAAGAATGAAACTAGACCACTATCTTACAACATATACAAAAATTAACTCAAAATGGATTAAAGACTTGAATGTAAGACCTGGAACCATTAAACTTCTAGAAGATAACATAGGCAGTATGCTCTTCGACATTGGTCTTAGCAGCATATTTTCAAGTACCATGTCTGATCAGGCAAGGGAAACAATAGAAAAAATAAACAAGTGGGTCTACATCAAAGTAAAAACCTTCTGCACAGCAAAGGAAACCATCAACAAAATGAAAAGACAACCTAAGAACTGTGAGAATATATTTGCAAACCATATATCTGATAAGGGGTTAATATCTAAAATATATAAAGAACTCATATATCTCAACAACAATAAACTAACAACCCAATTAAAAAATGGGCATAAATTCTGAACAGACATTTCTCCAAAGGTGAAGATACATACAGATGACCAACAAGCACATGAAAAGATCTTCAACATGACTATCAGGGAAATGCAAATCAAAACTATTATGAGATATCACCTCACTCCCGTCAGAATAGCTATAATTAACATGACAGGAAACAAGTTTTGGAGAGCATGTGGAGAGAAGGGAACCCTCATACACTGCTGCTAGGACTGCAAACTAGTGCAGCCACTCTGCAAAACAGTATGGATATTCCTCAAAACATTAAAAATAGATCTACCATATGATCCAGCTATTCCACTGCTGGGTATTTATCCAAAGAACGTTAAAACACAAATGCATAAAGAGATATGCACCCCTATGATCATTGCGGCATTATTCACAATAGCCACGACTTGGAAGCAACCTATGTTCCCATAAAGGGACAAAGGGATAAACAAGATGTGGTATATATACACAATGGAGTACTACTCAGCCATGAGAAATGATGAAATCATTTCATTAAGTACAGCAAAAATAAAAAATTTAACAAAATATAGGTCAACTGAGAAAATTTTTGCAAACCATATATCACATAAGGAGTTAACATCTAAAATATATGAACACATCCAACTCAATAACAACGAAAAAACACAATAATCTGATTAAAAATGGACAGAGGAACTAAATAGACATTTTTCCAAATCAGACATACAAATAGCCATCATGTACATAAAATGATGTGCAACATCACTAATCATAAGGGAAATGCAAATCAAAAGCACAATGAGTTAGCATCTCACATCTGTTAGAATGGCTACTATCAAGAAGACAAGAGATAAGTGTTGGTGAGGATATGGAAGAAAAGGACCCCTTATGCACTGTTGGTGGGAATATAAATTGGTTTGGAAACTATGGAGAACAATTTGGAGGGCCCTCAAAAAATTAAAAATAGATCTACCATATGGTCCAGCAATCCCACTTCTGGGTATATACTCAAAGGAAATGGAAATAGGACATTGAAAAGATATGTGCACTCCCATGTTTATTGCAGCATTATTCACATTACCCTAGATATGGAAACAACCTAAGTACTCATCAACAGATTAATGGATAAAGAATATGTGAGATATATATATAATAAACCCACGAAACAAAATATAGGTTTAGGACACCTGGATAATGTTGTTCTAGGTCAGTGGTTCTCGAACTTGAGCATGCATTAAAATCAATAGGAAAATTATTAAAACGCAGGTTTCTGGATCCCACTCCCAGACATTCTGATTCAGTAGGTGTTGGGTGGGTCCCAAGATTTTGCATTTTTAGTAGGTTTCCAGGTGATTCTGATACTCCTGGTCTGGAGACCATACTTTGAGAACCACTTTCCTACATAAGTTGCTTAAGTGTCTGCTTGCTTGCTTTGCTTACTTCTTGTGAAAACAGGAATTATATTGTAATTTGGCTTAGAGTTAATGCACTGGGTGCTCTTATTTTCCTGTAGCATCAGAGTCATGTGATTTTTCCATTTATCTCCCGGTATCTATTAGCCAGAGATGGTGCTTGAAAATTTGCTTCATCACAACAGTGGTGGAGAGATCATGTAGCTTAGTTCCATGCCTAAAGGGATTAATGATTCCATGTTACATCCGAGGCAACTGTGATGCAGAGAAGTTAACCAAATGTATACACATTTAGTCAATATATAATTTATTAAGTCTCTATTATTTGCTAGGTAGAGATTAAACAATAAACAAGACAAACAACATCTGCTGTCATGATCTTTACTGACTTTCAGACAAGTGAATAGAAAATGACCAAGCAGCATGATAGGTGAGTCTTCTGATGGAAGGATATATGGCTGAAAATTACCTATCTAACCTAACTTGGGTAAGGGAGGACAAATGACCAAGCTAACTTTTGAAGGATTCAATCATTTCAAACCCAAATAAGTCTCCTGATTCCTGGTGAAGTACTTCTTTCCACCAGACCAGACTATATGATGTTGATAACAATGAGCAATACTTATACAGCACTTCCTATATGCCAAGCCCTGCTTTCTAAGTGTAACCCACCAAATTGGTAGGTACTACTATTATCCCCCAGTTTACAAATGAGGAAAACTGAGTCCCAAAGTTTCGATAATTTCCTTAGGATCGTCTACTAACAAGTAGTAGAGCCAGGATTTGAACCTGGGCAGTCTCATTCCAGGGCTACACTCAACAATCATGCCATAACCACTCTCAAGGGAATTTATGATTGAAACTCAGTATGGAAATGCCACAATGTAGCCTCATGCTATTGTTTTGACTTCACATACATGCTCACCAATTATATCCATTAGGACAGAATCCTGATGGCTAATGGAATTAGCTTTAGAATAATGACTTTGCTTTCAAAAGAATTCCTGTGATACTGTTTAAATAGACTGCACCATTTAAAATGTAATGTTTAAACAGGGAGTGTATATAAAATAGGGATCTAATGATAAATATTTCAGAATGATGACCTCCACAGTTCAAGGGCTACTCCTCAGTTTTGAACCCTCAGAACTTTGATTTTGACAATGCATTAGGCTCTGAGAAACCAACTTATCACAAACGAAGATCATCATGTCATTCCTGCCTTTACACAGACCTGCTGCTCCTGGATTCCCTGTCTTAATAAATGGCAGCACCAACTACCCAGTCACCTCAGCCATAAACAAACCTGGGAGTAAATGTCAACTCCTCTTCTCCCTTATACCCGACATTCAATGAGTTACCAAGTCCTTTTGATGCTACCACTTTAATACCAATTCTGCATCATTTCTAATCTGAATTTAGCTATATTTAGTACCTTAGCTCCAGCCAACATTCCACAATGAATCCTCAGTCATAATGATAACTGCCATTTATTGAGTTCCTACTATGGACTGGACACTGAGCTAACAGCATTATATGAATTATCTAATTTATTATCTCATTTAGTCCTCACAAAAGTCTTAGGAGTTGATTACTATAGTTATGCCATTTTTTAGATTAAGAAACTGGCTCAGAGAGGTTATTTGTCAAAAATCACATCACTAATAAGTGGCAGATTTATGACTCAAAACTAATCTGACTTCAGTGTCCATGTTCATAACTATTGTGTCACACTGCTTCCTAATATCCTAAAATACAGAATTCTTTTCCTGTTACTCACTCAATTAAAAATCTTAACTTGTTCCTCATTGCCTTTAGAACAAAATCCAAACTCCTTAAATTTACATATGGTGTTTGTCATTAATTTACTTTTCAACTCATATTTCCTTTTCTATTTGTCTCCCAGCTTCTGTGAACCCTATAATGTAGTTATACCTAATGTCTTGCTATTCTTCAAACATGATAGACACTTTTAGGCCTTTTTGCTTTTGCTTATGCTGTTTTCTCTTCCTCTGGTTCCCTTCATCTTTTGTTCATTTGGAAAATTCCTGTTCATATGCCAAGATTTAGCTAAAATGCTACCTCCTCTGTGATGCCTATTATGATTTCCCATACATAAAGTTCTACCTCCTTCTACCACAGGACTTTATACAGATCCATATCATAGTACTTCTCATGTTATATTGTAATTATTTGCAATTAGTTCTGCCCCTTAAACACAGATAGAAATGTGAACTTGCATGCTCATATATGTCTCTCAACATCCTGAAGCCAGAGGCCATGTGTAATTTATATCTGTATCCTCATAACCTAGCAATGTTACTGACAGATTTAACTGTTCGACAAATGTTAAATAAATGAATAGTACAAAATGAGTGCTTAATGAAGGTTTTACTTCCCATTAAGAATTCTGGAGGTTTGCATGGCCAGCTCATACACAGAGCAAATAGCATGGTCCTAGTGACCAAATGTATACAGCTGCCAGACTTCAACACATTTACAAACTCCAGTGCCTCTTCTATGTACACTGTGCACAGCAACATCTTTATGCTTTCAAGTGTCACTGTGACGACTCCCTTCTTCACTTGGGCAGATTTTTATTATTGCCCCTCACCATGCTCCAACACCTACCCCAGCTATACTGTGTGGACACACAGTATCTGCAGGCTATGCCCCTCTCCTGAAGCCAATAAACTTGGCAGTAGACAGGACATGGTTGGGTTATGCTTGAATGCAGTTGAGCTGCATTATGCCCTGCCTTCCGTCTCTTACCCTAAGCTCCACCACTGCTCTTCGGTTATCTCCTGGGCTTCCCCACCCTTCTCTAGGGCTCTAGTGCCTGAAGAGGAGTTCCACCATGATTTCCATACAGCTCTCTGGCTGCTGTCTGGTTATGTTCCTGTCAGGCCCCATGGGGTTGATTCTTGTCCTTGTATCATCCTTTGATTGAACTCCTGGCACAATCCTAAGTCCTAACATGCTGTTTAACCAGTCTCTCTGTTTGCCCTCCCATGACCTCTGGCATCTCCTTGTTTGGATCTCTCTTGATTCTCCTTGGATTGTTTCTAGCGTGTCCTGGTTTAGGCTTGGCCTCAGAACTGCAGGCCTTTTTTTTGAAGAACCTAACAGTTTATTTTATATATTCCAGTGAGTTCAACCTAGTGGCTTCCCCCACACCAAGAATGCTGTGACACCTGCTGGGGACTACTTGTGGAATTCTTAGTATTTTGAAATATTGATGTTGAAAGATTATTTATCTTCCATTACGTTAGTCCTCGCCTGCTGTAGCCCTGCCCCAACCCTGCTTCAGTTCTATATGATGATTACAAATATGCTGTAGGCTTTGCCCTAACAAGCAGTCCTGGAACCAGTAAGGTTCGACCCAACAAGACTTTTAGAAGCTCCCTCCTCATTAGCAGGAGGGATGATTTGGGGCTGGGAATAGTTTATGGCTGTCTTAGATACAGTGCCTGATGAGTAAGTAGGGCCTGAGAGTCTAGGAGAGAATTGAGCTGCAGCCACCCACCTGATGCCCCTTTCCTTAAATATGGGCTAAGAATCAGGAATTGGAGACTTAAGCTCTGCACCCTATCTAATATGTTTAAAAACTGGAATGTGCTTATCTAAGTCCTGCCATCCTTCTCCACCCTGTGACTAGTATTTCTGAATTGGAGGCCAGCCCATCCTGGCCAATGAAATAGGGTTGACTTAAGGGAAATCCCAATGGTTAACAGAGATAGTAATGATGATGGTGATGGTAGTGGTGTATATAATTCTGGTGGCCATGGCCACAGCCGTGGCAGCAGTGGCTGTGGTGGTTGAAGATGATAATGACAGTGAGGGAAAAGTTTACTTGGATTTTTTCTAAAGTTCTTGAAAGTCTAACTCTCTTGAGTTGAGCTTTGTTCAGGCATTTCTCTTGTATGAAATTGACTTCTCTGTTAAAGATCCATTTTTTTCCCCTATGAGTACAGCTGTTTCACACAAATCCCAATACCATATTCTAAACTGCAGCTTTAGATCAGGCCCCTCTTTAATAGTACATATGCCTTAATTGTGCCTAAGTTTTCCCCACAGTCTCTGGATTTGATTGTTCCTCTATTGTTCACTCTCCAAAGAGGAAGGTGGGACCTCCTATCCTCTTCTCAGTTAGGAGCATCTCCAAATCACATTTAAGTCTAGGTCATCTCTGAGAATCCCCTCTGTGATGGGAATACTCTTGTCAGAAGAAGGCTTATTAATCAATAGATACCTTCTAGCCTGTTTTTAGTGAAAAAATCTGCATGCTTTTGCTTTAATCTGGAAATCAACCAGATTATTGATTTAGCATTTTCCCAAATAATAATGGTTGTCTTCATCTGAAAGTTTCAGAAAAGGTTTATACATCATCAGTGTAGGTGAAAGAAAGTCAGGGAAACCCCACTGCTGCAAATGGAAAAACAACATACTTATTTATTTTTAACAGGTAAAAACATTTATTGAATGAATAAATGAAATCTGATAGATTTTTCAAAGGGATGAGACATCAGCAATATAAATTTTCTGTTCTGCAAGAGTGTAAACAGGAAAAAAGAGTATCATAAACATAAAAAATAATGACAAACCACACACAGGCTTCCAGGTGAGGTTGGACAAGTGCCCCCTGCCTTCCAAGGTGAGGAACAACACCGTGTCCTAGCCCAGTGGTGCCTATGCCTGATTGAGCAATTATTTGAAGTGCTATTTGTAAATATTTTTATTGAGGCAAAATTGACATGTAACATTATAATAGTGTCAGGTTTACAGCATAATGATTCGATATTTGTATATATTGCAAAATGGTCACCACAAAACTTCTAGTTAACATCCATCACCATACACAGTTACCAAATTTTTCTTCCATGTGATGGGGACTTTTCAGATCTATTCTCTTAGCAGCTTTCAAATATGCAATAAAGTATTATTAACCATAGTCACCATACTATACATTACTTTCCCATGACATTTATTTTATAACTGAGAGTTCATACTTTTCTCTCCCCCAAACCTGTGGCAACCACCAGTCTATTCTCTGTGTTTGTGAGCTTTTTTTTATTCCAAGTGGGATTGTATGGTATTTGTCTTTCTCTGTCTGACATTTCATTTAGCATAATGCCCTCAAGGTCCATCCATGTTGTCACAAATACCAAGATTTCCCTCTTTTTAATGGCTGTATATTATTCCAGTGTGTGTGTGTGTACCACATTTTCTTTATCCATTCATCCATCCATCAATGGACCCTATGTTGTTTCCATATATTGGCTATTGTGAATAATAGTGCAATAAACATGAGAGTGCATATATCTTTTTGAACTAGAGTTTTCAGTTTCTTTGGACAAATATCCAGAAGTAGACTACTGGATAATATGGTAGTTCTATTTTTAATTTTTGAGGAAACTCCATACTGTTTTCATAGTGACTGCACCACTTTATATCCCCACAAACAGTGCACAAGTCTTCCCTTTTCTCCAAATCTTCACCAACACTTATTTCTTATCTTTTTATTAATAACCATTCTAACAGGTGTCAGGTATATCTCATTGTGGTTTCTATTTGGATTTCCCTGATGATCAGTGATTTTGAGCATCTTTCTATTTACCTGTTGGTCATTTATATGTTATTTTTGGAAAAATGTCTATTCAGATCCTCTGCCCATTTTTTAATCACACTGGATTTTTTTGTTGTTTTTTGCTATTGTTATGTGAGTTTTTATATATTTTTAATATTAGCCCCTTATCAGATAGATGATTTGCAAATATTTTCTCCCATTCAGTAGATTCCCTTTTTGCTTTGTTGATTATTTCCTTTGCTGTGCAGAAGTTTTTTAGTTTGATGTAGTTCCACTGGTATATTTTTGCTTTTGTTGCCTTTACTTTTGGAGTCAGACCCAAACAATCATTGCTAAGACCAGTGTCAAGAAGCTATTGCCTATGTTTTCTTCTAGGAGTTTTACGGTTTCAGGTCTTACATTCAAGTCTTTAATCTATTTTGAGTTAATTTTTGTGTATGGTGTAAGACAGTAGTCTAGTTTCATGCTTTTGCATGTGGCTGTCCACAATTTTCCAAACACCATTTATTGGAGAGACTGATTTCCCATTGTATATTCTTGGTTCCTGTGTTGTAAAGTAATTGAGCGTATATGTGTAGGTTTATTCCTGTGCTCTCTATTCTGTTTCATTGATCTATTTGTCTGTTTTTATGCCAATACCATACTGTTTTGATTACTATAGCTTTGTAATACAGTTTGAAATCAGGGTCAAAGTCCCTCCAGCTTTATTCTTCTTTCTCGGGATTGCTGTGGCTATTCAGGGTCTTTTGTGGTTCCCTAAAAATTTTAGGATCTTTTTTTCTATTTCTGTGAAAAATGGCATTGGAATTTTGACAGGGATTGCATTAAATCTGTAGATTGCTGTGGGTAGTATGGACATTTTAACAATATTAATTCTTCCAATCCAAGAATACAGAATATCTTTCCATTTAGTTATGTCTTCTTTAATTTCTTTCATCAATATCTTACAGTTTTCACTGTATGGGTCTTTGACCTCCTTGGTTAATTTTATTCCTGGGTATTTTATTCCTTTTGATGCAATTGTAAATGGGATTGCTTTCTTAATTTCTCTAATACTATTTTATTAGTGTATAAAAACACAAGAGATTTTTGTATATTAATTTGGTGTCTTGCAACTTTACAGAATGTGTTTATTGGTTCAACCTTGCCCTAAACCTTGGTTGTCTCTCAAACATTTGTGATTATTCAAGCTGCCTATTTTATTTTTAATAGCTAACAGTTGTTGAGGATATACCAAGACCTGTCAGTATCCCAAAAAGGGAGATCTCAGTCAGCTCCTAGATTCAGGCTGATTGGATGCCAGACCCTTGGACAGCAGCTTTTAAAGTATGGAAATATATATTGTCCTGTGAAACTGCAAGCGTAAACCCTGCTGGCCACCAAAACAGGTGATCTGGAGGTATCCCCTGGGTGATAGTCACAAAACTCAGGGCTCCAGGTGAGTGTATAAGCTCCATTCTGGGAGATACTGATGAGCTGTAGTGAGGCAAAGGGAAAACACAAAGATGGCATCCCCTGGCCTATGTTCCCTGAAAGTACCTATGTAGGCCTCTAGATGTGTGCCAATCCTGAAACCTGCTCCTCAGGCCAAAGCTCCAGGACAAGCAAATAGGCCTCTTTCACAGAAAGACTTATGGGTATGGTTCAGTCTGCTGTCTGTGCAGTGCCTTGGGGGTGGTAGCTTACTAAGAATTTTCCCTTCAGTTGTTACAGTCCCATGAGACCCAGGAATGCAAGTCCCCTGGCTACCAGAGCCAGGTATTCAAACGGTATCCCCTGAGCAGCAGCCACAAAAACTGGGGCACAAGACCTGCATAAGAGCTCCCCTCTAAGAGATACTGGTGCTCTGGAGCATGGAAGAGGGAGAGCAAGAAGATAGCACCCACCTTCCAAGGTCTTTGGAAAGGTTTATAGTCGGCTATTAAATATCTGTTTAATTAGAAGGCTGCCTTTCAGATTGCATATATGCTGATAAGTTTAAAGGCCTCCTTTACAGAAAGACTGAGTTCCTGGGTCTATTGCTTCTTGCTGTGCCCTGAGGATAGGATGGTACTGCTTGAGAATTTTTCTCTGTTGGTTACAGTCCTGTGGGCTCCACTGTCTACCAGAGCCGGGCAATATAGAGGTGTCCCCTGGCAGCAGCTGCAAAGATTGGGGCACCAGAGTAGGATATAAGCTCCTTTCTAAGAGATACCAGTGAACTGGAGCAAGACAGAGGGAGATTGTAAAGATTTCATTCACTGACCTCTGTTCCCTTAGAGCACCTTCATAGTCCTCGAGAAGTGTGCCAGACCAGAAGCCTGTCCCTCAAGCAAAAGCTCCTGGGCAAGCAAACAGGCTTCTTTCTCTGAAAGACAGGGAATGCCTTTTAGTCTGCTATCTGTGCAGTGCCCTTGGAGCAGCAGCCTGGCAAGAACTGTCTCTCTGATTGTAAAAGTCCCATGGGCCCCAGGGATACAAGCCTCCCTGACTTCCAGAGCCAGCTGATCAAGGAGCATCCCCTGATCTGCAGTTGCAAACACCAGGGCACCAGAGATAAGAAGCAGGGCACCAGACATATGTAACAGCTCCCCGCAGGAGATACTGGTGACCTGTGGAGCATGGCAGACAAAGAGCTTGAAGATGGCTCCCACTGAGGAAAACAAGAAGTTCTAGAGTTAAAGAAAAATAATACCCATCAGCTTTATAGCAAGGCAGAGGGAAAGAGCAAAAATTTCACCCAATAGCACCTTCGACCCTGGAGAGTATCCCAACAGGCACCTGCCCCTCAGGCCGATGCTTTAATATTAGCAAGTGAATTTCTGTCACATACAGTCTGGACTCTTTTCAAACAACAGCTTCTGCTCTGGGACCTGGGGCAAGTGAGACTGTACATGAGCCCTTTAAGAGACATTTCTTAGTTTGCTACAGCCCTTTGGGTCTCCTGGACCCGAGCCCCATTGTTTTCAAAGCCATATGTTCTGAGGGCTTGTCTCTCAGGTGTTAAAAGTTGTGGTGTCTGATGTAGAATACAAACCCTTTGCTCCTCAGGGTGAAGCTCTGTGTTTGTGAGTTACCTCTCGATTGTGGGTTACCATGCTGCAGCGGGGTTTATGGCAAGGCTATGTCTCAGCCTCTCCTACTCATCTCACTGTGGCCCATTTCTCATGCCAGTGTGAAGGAGATGCTCAGCTAGTTTTCAGGGATTTTTTCACAGGAAATTGTTCTATATATAGCTGTAGATTCAGTGTTTCCATGGGAGGAAGTGAGTTCAGGATCTGCCTACAAGACCATCTTGGATCACGTCTCAAAAAACAACACATTTATAAAGGTAGGCAAACCTCCTGTAACATAGAAGAGTCTCCTGAATGGTAAATGTGGTAGAGATATCAAAGAGACTATAAGGAAGAGAGTATAGGTTATAGTTTGTTGACTACATCTAAGGTTACCCAAGATCACCATTTAAATTTCAATTTCAGGAAAACAATAATTTTTTAGTATAAGCATTTCCCAAATATTGCATGATGACATAACCAAGTGTACATTTAATGAGTTATTCCAAGGCAAATAATTTCAAAAGCAAAATTACAAAAAAACCTTTGAAGTATTTATAGCAAAAATTGAATGTATAATGAGAAATACGGTTACATTTGGGTATATTTTATATGATTTGGGGTTGGGATCAACAGAAGTAACATGTTGGTCCCAAGGTTTTGCATGGAGGTGGTATGCCTGGATTTAAAGCAAAACATTTAACAAAGCATCTTCTGAGATCAAAATGGAATAGATAGGGAGATAATGTTTAGGAGGTAATTTAGTTAGGTAAAGTCACCACTGGTTGAAATGGTAATATCTTAAAGGCACGATTTCAAATGGCCATATTCCAGACCATCGAAGGACCACTCACTTGATAGGCCAATTACATAGAGAACGGTTTTACTCATTTCCCAAATGACCTCCAGTAAATTCCCCTTCAAAATCTCTTGGGAGTTCTTACCAATGCTACATCTGATTCGTTATTTCATTCCACAAACATCTGTTGTGTTCATACTTGAGATTCACTATAAACAAACCTACAGAGTTCTTTTTCTCATAGATACAATATTTTAGTATAGGGAGACAGATAATACCTGAGCTAGTAAATATGGTATGGGGTAAAAAGGGCCATGGAAAAAAATGCAAGGAGAGGAAAGGAGGAGAATGAAGTTGTATGTGTGTCATTTTGTATAGAGTAGTCAGGGAAGGCCTCCTTGAAAGGATGATATTTTGACTGACTTGTTCTTTATCGTCTGATTTATAATAGAATGAATCACCAAGGGACAAATGCTTGTACTCATTCTTGTGAAAAGAGTGTTTTATTCAGGTAATCTTGCTGCCCTGGTTCATATCCATTCTTACCAAACAGGACAAATGTCAGCCTTGAGGTCTATGGAGAAAAGCACCCTTCTTACTGCGCGAGTGTTGTATGATGCCTCCTTACTATAGATGTATGACTGCCTGCTGTGATTCTTAGTAAATATCTCTTGCAATCATATTGAAATTATATCTACAGGGATGCACTTTTTAGAGCAGTTCATACACGTAATCTTATTTGAACCTCATACAATCCTCTGAGATAAGCCATTATTCTCCCTGCTAATCAAGTGAGTAAACTAGGTTGATTGATACTTCCTCCTTTATGTCACCTTTGTGTCTTTAATAAAATTCTTAACTGTGAGCTTCTGAAGGACAGGAAACATGTTTTATCAATCTTTTATATTCCTACCAGCCAGCACAGTACCAAGTCTATAGTAGACACTTAATAAATGATGAATAAATGAGTAGATGAAAAAGTCAAACCAGAGATTGGAGATACCAACAGGACAGAAAAGCATTACATAAAAGTAAATTATAATAATTTCTGAGACTTTGAGGGTGCACACTATAAACAAGCACTTCTTCTACAACTCTCAAGGTAGGTATTATTGTTCCTTTTTCACAAATGAAGAAACACAAATCCAGAGATATGAAGCAGCTCACTCAAGGTCACAGAGCTAGTAAATGATTAAACCAGAATTGGGAACTAGGGACATCTGACTCCAAAACCCCTGTTCTTTCCACTTCTTCATGCTGCCTCTCCTGAAATCTGACTAAATTTGGCAAGAGGCCAGGAGTACAATTTTGAAATGTCAGGAAGACATACCAGGAATACAACATGCTGTTGGCTAGTGCTCAGAATAAAGGCTTTAGACTAATAGTGAGGTATAAGTCATACAGTCTTAAACAGGGAAAAGCAAGAGTGGAATCAGAGTACATAGTGGGTCAGGTTCAAATAGATGACTGCCGACAGGGGGTTGGAATCCAAGGGTTGGACCTGAGAAAGAGAGCACAGGTGTAGTAACCGAGTTCCTAAGGAAAGGTCAGATCCCCGAGAGAAATTCCATGCAGGAAGACATGGGGAAAAATAGGAGCCAACATACAGACATCTGGCTCAGGGAAGAGGGCACATGCTGAATTTAAATTTAATTATACAAAATAGTAACACCACCACTTTTAATTTACCCTTGGCTTTAAAATGTAATCACCCACAAACCCCTATGCCATGAAATATGACTGTATTATCTCATGTAATCCTTACAACAACAAACATTTTCATTTATATGAAGGCACACTATTGAGTTCTCTAAAGATATCCCATTTCAACATTAGTAATTTGATGGCCATCTTATAGGCTTATGATCTGAATGACCAAACATCTGCATATAGACATTCTTTCCTTTAGTCTAGTTGAGTGTTTCTCAAACCTTCAGGTACATGTGTGTTATTGTCTAGGACTGTATTCATAAAACCATATTTGGTATGCTTTATGGTTAAGTTAAGGTAGTTTCCAAGGCAATTGTGATTTATTTACTTTTGCATTTTGCATGCAGATTTTATTACCTTACCACTTTATGAGTCAGAATGCAATTAAACATACTGAATATGAAGACACTGGCAAATGCAGAAACCAGGAGTGACGGAACCAATGATATAGACCAAACAGGAGGGTGTAGGTTGAGACAGAATACAGGGAGTAGTTTAAACTTAAAAGTTCAAACCAGCACCGACACAAGACGGCACTGAAATAGTAGACCATAAGAATGGTGAAGGGACTGAGTCCAGAGCTCCGGTTTGAGCAAGGGAGTACTTCCAGAGAGAGAATACTAGAATACAAAAATATAAATAGCTGCTCAAAGTATCTTGTTGCCCTGTTCCACCCCCTCCCTGCAATTCCTGTTGATCCTAGCAGCTTACTTTCTCTTGCCTTTCTCTGTATCAGCACTCCTATGTACTTATGTGTTTCCTCTGTTCTCCCCCAAAAAGCACCCTGATGTAGAATTCAGCCCCTTCACCAGTTTCCACAAGAAATCCACTCTAAGTATTTTGTGATTTTTTGAGACTTTACTGAGAATTATTTTGAGAGTATTACAAGGAAAATTAAATACTATCCTGCTAGACACAACCCCTACTTCCCCTGACACACATACATTCCAGTTCTCTCTACCCATATCCTCTCTCTTCTTTTTATTCTCCTCATCTCCAACCTCACCACCTGGAAGCCTAGAAGAGACTGAGCATTTATTAGTCTTAGTGAGGGTCAAACACATTTGAAAGCAATCAAGAATTTGATGCTAATTCTTAGATCAAAAAGTGTATCACACTAGGAGATCTTGCTGTAGAATGAAGCCAGTGAGCTTCATAAAAAAAGAAAAAGGATTCCCATGGGATTATTGTGAAAGGACGCCAAATCAACAATCTCTCTAGAAAAACGTGTTACTCTCTGCCTGAGACCCACAGCTTGTACGTTGACAAGGAACATGAGATAAAATTATTGACCCCACTTTGGGACACATAATGTGACAGAGAAAGAAACAATTTAGGACATGTAGCTTGGGTATGATGTTTTGAGACTTTCTAAGGCATTGCAGTATTTTAAGGGAACTCAAACTGGCAAATGTAATCTATTTGCATTTGCATTAAGGTAGGATATTTGAAATTGGGGGGTTATCTCTAGTAATCTAGGTTATGTGTTAACTACAGGGTCTGTGATAAAAGTGAGATTTAGAATCACAAAGACTTCCCTGTTGTCAGTGAGGAGAATAATAATGAGACTCTTATCTCTGATACTAGATCTGAGGCCAGCACTCAAGATCACGAGCTCTGAGACAGATGTCAAACTTAGGCAAAAATAAAGTCTAGAGATGCAAGTAGAAGAAGCTGACTTGGGTAACAGCAACAACAATAATGAGAAGGAGAAGTAGTAAGTGAGTATCCCCTTCTGGTTGGGAAGGACCAAACAACTAATTCTGGTCAATAAGTTGTGAGCAAAAGTACGCTTTGATCCAGACTAGAGTGTGAGACTCTCCATAGTATCTGTCCCCAAACCCTGCACCTTAGTGATTGGAAAAGGATATATCAAGAAGGGAACATTCATCCACTTAGGACCCTGAATGACTAAGATGAGCAGAGCCCCCTCAAATGAGCCATGTTGGACATTTAGCATGAGTGAAAAATAAACTCTTGTTATAGTAAATCGCTGAAATTTTGAGGTTGTTATTGTAGCAAACTCAGCCTATCCTGATTACTCTTCATACGGAAATTTTCCCTAATTAATTTATTAACTAATTCAGTAAATATTCATTGAGTTCCTACTATGATCCAGGCAAGGTTCTGGATGCTGGGGATATAGCAGTGAACATAACAAAATACCTGCCATCATGAAAGTTACAGTATAGCAGAGGAGATAGATATAAAAAAATATATATTTTAATGCTAAATAATGATAAGTACTACAAATAAAATAAAGCAGAGTAAGGGAAGAGAGAGTCATAGTGAATGATATGTAGATAGGAGTGTTATTTGCATAGGTTGGTCAGGGAATGCATCTCTGTGGAGATTAGATTTGAGCAGAGTTTTAAATGAAGTGAGGAAGTGAACCATGAAAATATCAGGGGAAAAGTGCTCTAGGTAGAAGGCACTGTAAAGGTCCCAAGGAGGGAAAAAGGTTGACGTATTCAAGAAACATCTAGAAGTCAGTGTGACTGGAATGCAGTGAACAGGGAAGAGAGTGGAAAATTAGGTTGAAGAATTAGTCAAGGGGTCAGATGATGTAGGGCTTTGTAGGACATAGTAAGGACTTTGGATTTTGATACATATATTGAATTCTTATGTGATGGGCACTGCTCTAAGACTTTACATGCTTTATCTCATGTAATCATGATAACAACTCTATGAAACAAATACTGTTACTATTCTAATTCTGGAGACGAAGAAGTTGAGGCTCAGAAGGCTTAAGTGATTTCCAAAGAACACAAGACTAGTAAGTGATAGACACAAGTTTCAAACACGGGCACTCTGACTCCAGAGCCTATACTCCTAACCCCTACCATATACTGTTTCCTTATATAGACAGTCCAAATTTCTATCACAAAGGTGGGATCTGAGTATTCATGAAGGGTCCAAAGATCTGGACTGGGCACCAAAGCCTGAAGAGAAGCAGAGTCTAAACATATAGCCTAAGCCCAAGTTCTACAGTAATAAATTAGAAAAACTGATATGAGTATAATGGGATTCTGAGTACATAGTGATGATATTCATGTGAGACCCTCTGATTCCAGTTATTTAGGCTAATGGTGTGGTCTGGTTTACAGATAGAGTTAATGGGGAAAGACTGGAATAGGTACGTGCAGCTCCAACAAAGGGTCACAGGGAGAGGGATTCACATGGTTTGAAATTGGGCAGAAGGATCCAGGTGGAAGCAGAGTGAGGTTAAGATCTAGGGCACTTACTGTGCAAAACATGGAGTCTAGACTAGGAAAGCAGAATATGGATCATTATTTTCAAGTAAGTCTACAAGCAGTCTACTTAATGCCAACAGAAAAAGCCTGGAAGGATTTCATTGGTGGTTTGTCTACCATCCTCTTTCCACCTGTCTTGCTTCCCACTTGTGACTTTTCCCAGTGCAGCCTGTCTACTCTGGTCATAAGTCCCAAATCCATTTTTTTAATTTCTGCGTTATCCACTTGACCTTCTCTGGATTTGGATTTCATAGGCTCTTCTCTTAGCCTTTATGGTCTAGAGCATGCCAACTCCATGCTCTAACTCACCATTCTCAACGGCCAGGCATCTGCCAACCTCATCCCCTAATTACCCATCATAGTCTGTGATAATCCAGGCCTGCCTTCCCCAGCCTGACAAGAAGAGGCTCTACACCATTCTTCTGTCGGGCTTCATCCTCGTGTTGTACTTGTCCTTTGGGACGATAGGAAAGGCAGGGTAAAATTAGGCAAATATTTGAAGTAAAGACTGTGCTGGATATCTTGTTTGTCCCTCCAGATCCACTCTTCACTCTTTTCCACCCTGTTCTGTGCACCCAGAGGCAGACCCTATAAGGATCCTCTTATCTTCTGGACTCATTGTCAGATCAGTCAGTGGGAACCACTGACAGGAAATCAGACAGCCAGCAGAAAGCAAAGTTGAAATATTTATTCCCGTGGCTCCCTTCCTACAGGACCACAACTGGCTGGATGTCCTTCTCAACCAAAATACACAGCTGTCAGGCAGCTCTCTCCCCACAGCTCTTCTGAATCCAAGTTCCAGTAACTGCTCCCTCCCTTTGACCAATTCAAACCTAGGGATGATGATGAAAACTCCTATGTCACTAGCTTAGAATACTGTACTATTAATTGTGGTTTCCATAAACCATGCCTCCACATATGTTTAAGTATTAAACCATCTTATATAACCCAATTTGAGTGTGTCATCTGTTTCTTGCCAAGACCCTGACAGTTGTACTGCCTTTAGGTCTTTCTACCACCCTGGCTCCCACATCCTGTTAATCCCTTTTGTAGTAACTTGTGAGCTTGAGACTTCACTTGTAAAATTCTCCTCAATCCACAGTAATATGGTATCTTTACTTCAGTGTTCCATTAAACCGGAACTGGTTCAGGTATACAATGACCTTCGAATTGTCAAATCCAATGAATATTTTCTAATTCTTATCATATTAACCCCTTATTTAACCACTGCATTTGTAACTGCTAAACATTCTTATTGCAAACAACTTCACTTTTGGGTTCCATAACACATAACAATCTAGTTTCTTCTCCTATTTCTCTGACCACTTATTTTCTGTCTTCATGTGCTCTCTTTTGTCTGCATTACCGTTAGATGTTGTGTTCTCAAGAACTCCATCTTCAGGCCACTGCTCTTTTCTCTCTATGTACTCTATTTGAGTAATCACATTTACCTCCATGGTTTCAACTCCCATTTCTATTCTTAGGAGTCTCAAATTCATATCACTAGCCCAGCCCTTTCCTCAAACTTTCTGATATTCATCTTCACTTTACTATTCCAAATTTAAAGGGAAAACTGCTATACTATTGTTACCGGACCCCTCTGTGATATTTCATACAGTTGATTGCTTCCTTCTTCTTGTAACTGTTTCTTTCTTTAGCCTCTATGACAATTTTCTTAGTCATTTCAGGCTGTTATAACAAAGTAACATAAACTGGGTGGCTTATAAACAACAGAAATTTACTTTTCACAGTTCTGGAGGATGGAAGTCTAAGATCACAGTGCCAGCTTGGACAAGTTCTGGTGAAAGCCCTCTTTTTGGGTTGCAGATGGACCTCTCTTGTATCCTCACACACGGCAGGCAGCAGGGTGAAGCAAGTTCTTTCATGACTCTTATAAGGGCGCTAATCCCATTCATGAGGGCTCCATCCTCATGACCTCATCTAATCCTTATCATCTCCCAAGGCCCCACCTCCTAATACCGTCACATTGGTGTGTAGGGTTTCAATATATGAATTTTGGTGGAACACAAACATTCAGTCCATAACAACAATAAAATTCTTGTGGCAATCCTTGTGTCTCTTTGACCATTATTTCTTGTCCTCCTTGTGGATTTTTCCTCTGCCTAATTCTTAAGGATTAGTGCTCCCCAGGTTTCTGTCATTGTTCCAGTAATCTTTGCTTGACACCCTCTTTTTAAGTGAACTCATTCATTCCATGGCTTCAAATATTAGTCATGTTATTACTCATATGTTTACACTTACTGAAAACTTCTCCACCTGGTTATTTTATAAATAACTCCTGAATATCTCATAGGAATCTCAATGATCAACACAACTAGACAGAAATCATCATCTTAAGACTTCTTATTCATATATCTCCATTTGAATTCCATATTTCAGTTGGTGGCATCAGCATTTATTCAACTAAGCAAGAAATCAGGCACCATTCTTGACTCCTATCTACATTCACCCTCAGCAGTCAATGAATCACCAAGATTTTCCAGTTTTCTCCCCTCTGAGCCTTTGCTCATGCTATGCACCCTGGCTGGAATGAGATATCTTCTCCCACCCTTCTACACCTTCTAACACCCTTCCTCTACTTTATCTGCCTAACAACTGATAATGCATTCCTTAAAACTCCATTCATATGTTGCCTCCTCCAGGAAGCTTTCCTTGCTTTCTCCAATCTAAGTTAAGTGCCTCTTCTTTGGTGCTTCCAGAATACCCAAATATCCTTTGTATATCACTTACCACTCTTGTTTTCTAACATATCAGGGATTTAAAGAAGTCAAGAAAACTGGTAGAATGGGTCTTGCAATAGTCAGTTGAGGGGCCGGCTCCGTGGCCGAGCGGTTAAGTTCGCGTGCTCCGCTGTGGTGGCCCAGGGTTCGGTTCCTGGGCGCCGACATGGCACCACTCGTCAGGCCACATTGAGGCAGCGTCCCACATCCTACAACTAGAAGGACCGGCAACTAAGATATATAACTGTGTAGTGGGCGGGGGGGGGGGGGGGGGGGGGTGGGAGGATCTTGGGGGTGGGGGAGATAAAGCAGAAAAAAAAAAAAGATTGGCAACAGTTGTTAGTGCAGGTGCCAATCCTTAAAAAAAAAAATAGTCTGGTGATGTGAGGCCGAAGATCCTCCCAAGAATTCAGCCTCGTGGAAGAGTCAGGAGCCAAGAAAAAACCGCTGGGAATCTTATCAGAGTCCGTAGCCCAATTTCTTATCACACCTGGATAACTCCAATAGAAAATCCAGTTAAAAATAAGTGGTAGAATTTCTCAGAGGCATCCTATGAATGGGCCACTGTTCTCTTCTGTCTTGCTATTGCTCGGGTTCCCTACTTAGCCTTGTCTCTGGGCCCCAGATTTATAGTAATTTGGTGGATAACCCAAATGCCTCTTCACGTGTTTCTGCTGCCCATCTACATTTTCACTTCCCAAATCTTGGACAAATATATACCCTCAATTACACACTCACATGTATTAGTTACCCAACCAGCCTCCAGCTTTGATTCCCTCCAAGTCTTGTCATGCCAAGCCATGACAATCTTTCACCAGTAGGTAAAAGATTCCCTATATCTAGTTTCTCCATCAAGGGGAAACATTCTAAATCACAACTCAAATCATCTCATTCTACTCAGAAACTTTAAGTGGATTCCAATTACTCACAGCACCATTTCCAAACCCATTCTTGGTCCCTAATATTGGCAGATGCCCTCAGGGTAGCCTATGACTTCAATACTTCATAATCACTTTGCTTTTTGGTGTTTCTTTGTTTTTTGGCCTCTACGGATTTCTCTTACTTTACAGTAAGCTCAGCTATGTGTTATAGAGGTTGTTTGCTGCATTTTATCCATAATTTCTAGATGACTATAGGGATTGGAGGAGGTTTTAAAAAGCATCTAGTTCATCATATTGTTGTAAGCAACTGAATTTTTTAGAAACAATCTACAGAGCTAAAGAAAAAACTGAAAAGGAACACATCAAAATTTTATCAACAATTATGCAAGGTGGATTGGTTATAATAATTTTTATTTTCTTTATATTTGTCAATATTTTTCAAAACTTTTACAATGCACACGTATTATTTTAAAATCAAGAAAGGCTATCTATTTTGAAAAAAATCACTGACTCAGTTATTTAAGAAATAGTAAAAAATTCAAATTCAAGGAATAGTAAAAAAATATGGGCAAAGATTAATGTACAATGTACAATGATGCAGAGAGTGTTTATGGTGCAAATTGGGGAACAACCAATTTAATATAGGTTAGAATATTATGCAGTCTTTAAAATAATGCTTAAGAGGAGGTTTTAATGACATAGAACTTCTTTTGATATAAAGCTAAAGCAAAACTCTGGTTACAAAATTGTATATGTAGTATGTATTCAATTCTCTAATGTAAGAAATACACAGAAACAAAAAACTAGAAGAAAATATGTCTAAAGGCTTCGTAGTAGTTGTCTCTAGGTGATGGGATTATATGTGATTTTTTTCAAGCTTTTTATACTTTTCTGTATTTTCCAATTATTTCAATAATCAGGAGAAAAGTAAGATACAGGCAGTTGCATCTATGAGACACTAGATGACAATATAGCTTATGGAATGAAGAGCTATCTCCCTAAATTAATAAAAAGTGTGATAAAATTCAGTTAGGTTCAAATTAAAGGATTCACAAATGATGCCAAAGATATTTTCTTTAACACACCACCACCTCTAAAATTTATGAAAAATATTATATATTGCCACTTTGTCTCTTCCACCCAGGCAACCGCAAGTTACTGCAATGCTTGGGAGGAAAAGGAAATTAAATAATATGTGCTAAACATTTACTATATGGCTGTATATGGAACTAGAAACTTTTCTACATTCTTTCATTGAATCTTCACCATCAACAATTTTTGGGGGTGAAGTTGTCACAATGCAAGAATAAAATTGTACTATGTGCAAATTTAATTTACACAAATTTGAAATAATTTCATATAAAAATGTTGATATATATTAAATTTAAAATAATATAATCTTCCCCAATTAAAAACAAACCAACCAAAGCAAAAAGAAGAGTTTAATTTCAAAGTCAGGGACTAACGGAATTGTAAACTATTTCACATGGAACTCCACTTTGGTTGGTAAGCATGAATACCTTTTATACTTTGTCAGTATCCTGTGACTTGTGTGTACATTGAAACTTCTGGGAATGATCTTGGCATTACTTTTCAGTGTTACTACTATTATTGAAAATATTTAAAATATCTTTTAGCAATGTCATCTGAGTGTTCATCAAGTGCTAGTGCTAAAGAAAAATGCATCTTAAGATCATTAACTTTATAAAAGTCAGAAGTGATTAGGAAAAAGAAGCTATGAAGAAGGACAAAAATTATCATGATAGCCTGTGCTATTAATCAACAAAACAGTAACCTGTGAGGTATAAGAACCAACACTGAGAAAACTAACGGCAACATTAATGCAAAAGTACCCTTTATGGTTATAGATTTATGAGGCCCGAGGATATACTCTCCCTAATTTACATTAATTCCTATCAGAAAATGTCTTGAATTATGCGATATCTTTAGCAATGCATCCTTGGCATAAAATAGGATAACTCTATTATCTCCACTTTAAACATAAGGAAACTACAGCTCAGAAAGGTTAAGAACTTGCCCACAATCACACAGGTAAAAATGGCCCGTGTGCTAGGTTTAACTGATAACTGTTTCACATTGTCTTTTAAGAGTGGTGGTCCTTTTACACTCCTTCCCTTGAAGATCACAGTCAATCTCAGGCTTCAACTAGCCATCTCTGTATTATATTTATTACCAAATCTGTGTCTTCTTGACAGACTTTTTTGCTGAGCCCCAAGTCTCTTTATGTACCAGCCATTCACCCACTTGCCTAAATCATAAATATGGGCATCACCTCATCTCTACCCTCTCTCTCACCCCTTACATCCAGTCAATGACAAAGTCCTGTTTCCTTAACCTCCTTAATATTTCTGGGATCTAGTACTTCTTTTTGATCCCTACAGCTGTGATCCTGATACAGGCCACAGTCATCACTCTATTAGGTCGAAGACTTCAGCTCTATCTACTTCCCAGATCTCCTCTTTGGCCTAACTTACAAGAATATGAAATTGTTGCCTGTTCCTAGAATGTGCCACAAGAGGAGCCAGCCTGGTGGCGCAGCAGTTAAGTGCGCACGCTCCACTTCTCCACGGCCCAGGGTTCGCTGGTTCAGATCCCAGGTGCGGACATGGCACCGCTTGGCAAAAGCCATGCTGTGGTAGGCATCCCACATAGAAAGTAGAGGAAGATGGGCATGGATGTTAGCTCAGGGCCAGTCTTCCTCAGCAAAAAGAGGAGGATTGGCAGTAGTTAGCTCAGGGCTAATCTTCCTCAAAAAAATAAAAACCAAAAAAAAAAAAAAAAGAAAGAAAGTGCCACAAGAGAGGTATTTGTTTCATTCCTGTGTGTCTCTGTTATTTTTTAAATTATTTTATTGAGGTCATACTGGCTTATAATATTGTATAATTCCACGCGTACATTATTATATTTCAGTTTCTGTATAGACTGCATCGTATTCACCACCAATAGTATAGTTTTTATTGGTTGTCATACATATGTGCCCCTTTACACCTTTTGCCCTCTGACATCCCCTTCTGCTCTGGTAAACACCAGTCTGTTCTTATCTATGTGTTTGTTTGTATATCTTCTGGATATGAGTGAAACCATATGGTATTTGTCATTCTCTGTCTGACTTATTTCACTCAGCATAATACCCTCAAGATCCATATATGTTGTTGCAAATGGCACGATTTTGTCTTTTTTATGGCTTAGTAGTATTCCATGATATATATATATATATGTACTACATCTCCTTTACCCACTCATACATTGATGGGCACTTGGGTTGCTTCCAAGTAGTTTTGATTTGCATTTCTCTGATGATTACTGATGTTAAAAATCTTTTCATGTGCCTGTTCAACATATGTATATCTTCTTTGGAAAAATGTCTTTTCATATCCTCTGCCCACTTTTTGAACAGGTTGTTTGTTGTTCAGTTGTGTGTGTTCTTTATATATTATAGAGATTAACCCCTTGTCAGATATATGGTTTGCAAATATTTTCTCCCAGGTGGTGGGTTGTCTTTTCGTTTTGATCCTGGTTTCCTTTGACTTGCATAAGCTATTTGGTCTGATGAAGTCCCACTTGTTTATAGTTTCTTTTGTTTCCCTTGTCTGAGTAAACAGGTTATTCAAAAAGATCCTTTTAAGACTCATGTCAAAGAGTGTACCACCTATATTTTCTTCTGGAAGTTTTGTGGTTTCAGGTCTTACCTTCAAGTCTTTGATTCATTTTGAGTTTATTTTGTGTATGGTGAAAGATAATGGTCTACTTTCATTCCTTTGCACGTGGCTGTCTAGTTTTCCCAACACCATTTATTGAAGAGACTTTCCTTTATCCATTGTACGTTCTTAATTCCTTTGTCAAAGATTAGCTGTCTGTAGATGTATGGGCTTTTTTCTGGGTTTTCGATTCTGTTCCATTGATCTGTTTGTCTGTTTTTGTACTAGTGCCATGCTATTTTGATCACTATATCTTTGTAGTATATTTTGAAGTCAGGGATTGAGATGCTTCTAACTTTGCTCTTTTTTCTCAGGATTGATTTAGCTATCTGGGCTTTTTTGTTGCCCCATATGAATTTTAGGATTCTTTGTTCTATTTCCATGAAGAATATCATTAGGATTCTGATAGAGATTACATTGAATCTGTAGATTGCTTTAGGTAATATGGAAATTTTAACTATGTTTATTCTTCCAATCCATGTGCATAGAATATCTTTCCATTTCGTTATGTCATTATCGATTTCTTTCAGTAATATCTTATAGTTTTCCTTGTATAGGTCTTTCACCTCCTTGGTTAAGTTTATTCCTAGATATTTTATTTTTTGTTGTGATTGTAAATGGGATTGTATTCTTGAGTTCTCTTTCTGTTACTTCATTATTGGAGTATAGAAGTGCCACTGATTTTTGTAAGTTGACTTTGTACCCTGCAACTTTGCTGTAGTTGTTGATTATTTCTCACAGATTTCTAATGGATTCTTTAGGGTTTTGTATATATAAAATCATGGCATCTGCAAACAGTGAGAGTTTCCATTCTTCATTGCCTATTTGGATTCCTTTTATTTCTTTTTCTTGCCTAATTACTCTGGCCAAAACCGCCAGTACTATGTAGAATAAGAGTGGTAAGAGTAGGCACCCTTGTCTTGTTCCTGTTCTCAGCAGGATGGCTTTCAGTTTTTCCCCATTGAGTATGATGTTGGCTGTGGGTTTATCATATATGGCCTTTATTATGTTGACCTACTTTCTCCTATAAATCTATGTTGCATCTTATCAAATGCTTTCTCTGCCTCTATTGACATTATCATGTGGTTTTTATTCCTCAGTTTGTTAATGCACTGTATCACTTTGATTGATTTGCAGATGTTGAACCATCCCTGTCTCCCTGGTATAAATCCCACTTAAACATGGTGTATGATCTTTTTAATGTATTGCTGTACTTGGTTTGCCAATATTTTGTTGAGGATTTTTGCATCTATGTTCATCAGTGATATTGGCCTATAATTTTCCTTCTTTGTGTTGTCCTCGTCTGGCTTTGGAATCAGGGTGATGTTGGGCTTGCAGAATGTCTTAGGAAATGTTCAATCTTCTGAAATTTTTTGCAATAGTTTGAGAAGGATAGGTAATAAATCTTTGAATGTTTGGTAGAATTGTCCGGAGAAGCTGTCTGGTCCTGGACTTTTATTTTGGGGGAGGTTTTTGATTACTACTTCACTCTCTTTTCTTGTGATTGGTCTATTCAGATTCTATATTTCTTCTTAATTCAGCTTTGGGAGGTTGTAAGAGTCTAAGAATTTATCCATTTCTTCTAGATTGTCCAACTTGTTGGCATGTAGTTTTCAATAGTATTCTCTTAATATTTTGTATTTCTGTGGTATCCATTGTAATTTCTCCTCTTTTATTTGGGATTTTATTTATTGAGCCTTCTCTCTTTTTTTCTTGGTGAGTCTGACCAAGGGTTTGTCAATTTTGTTTATTATCTCAAAGAACCATTCTTTGTTTAATTGATCCTTTATAACACCTTTTTTGTTTCAATTTTATTTATTTTTGTTCTAATTTTTATTATTTCCATCCTTCTGCTAACTTTGGGCTTTGTTTGTTCTTTTTCTGGTTCTGTTAGGTGTTGATATTGCTTATTTGAGATTTTTCTTCTTTGTTGACTGTAGGCCTGTGTTGCTATGAATTTCCCTCTTAGGACCACTGTTGCTGCATCCCGTATGAGTTGGCATTGTGTGTTTTCATTCTCATTTGTCTCCATATATTTTTTGTATTCTCCTTTCATTTCTTGAATAACCCATTGGCTATTCAGTATCATGTTGTTTAGTCTCCACATCTTTGTTCCTTTCCCAGCTCTTTTCTTGTAGTTGATTTCTAGTTTTGTAGCATTATGATTGTAAACGATGCTTATTATTTCAATCTTGTTAAATTTATTGAGGTTTTCCTTGTTTCCCATCATATGGTCTATCCTTGAGAATGTTCCTTGCTCACTTGAGAATAATGTGTATTCTGCTATTTTTGGATGGAGTGTTATATATTTGTCTATAGAGTTTATCTGGTCTAATTTTTCATTTAATTCCACTATTTTCTTGTTGACTCTTTGAATGATCTGTCCATTGATGTTAGTGGCAAGTTGACGTCCCCTACTCTTATTGTGTTGTCATTAATATCTCCTTTTAGGTTTGTTTATAGTTGCTTTATGTACTTTGGTGCTCCTGTGTTAGGTGCATAAACATTTATAAATGTTATATCTTCTTCGTTGAGTGTCCCTTTTATCATTATATATTGCCCCTCTTTGTCCCTCTTTACCTGTTTTATCTTGAAATCTACTTTGTCTGATATGAGTATGGCAACACCTGATTTATTTTGTTTGTCTTCACTCACTCTGGACCTGTGTTTGTCTTTGGAGCTGAGATGTTTCCTGGAGGCAGTGTATTGTTGGGTGTTGTTTTATAATCCATCCTGCCACTCTGTGTCTTTTTATTGGAGAATTCAATCTATTTATATTTAGCATGATTATTAGTGTATGAGGGCTTAGTCCTGCCATCTTATCGCTTGTTTTCTGGTTCTTTTACATTTCCTTTGTTTCTTGTCCCGTGTATTTCAGACTACCAATTCAGTTAGGTAGTTTCCTATGGTGATTTTCTTAGTTTTCTCATTATATATCATTTGTGTCTCTGTTCTAATTATTTGTTTAGTGATTACCATTAGATTTGTACAAAAAATCTTTTAGATGAGATAGTCCATTTTTGGTAGCCTCTTATTTCCTTAGACTAAGCCAATTCCATCCCTTTCCTCTTCTCCTTCTAAGTTATTATTGTCATATCATATTCCATCTTTTTTTGTGAGTTTGTGGTTAAAATGACAAGATTGTATTTATTTTTGTGTTTTCCTTCTCTTTATCTTTAATATTGTAATTAAGTGTTTACTAACCAGTTCCAATAGAGAGCTGTAATTTTCTGATTTTGCCTACCTATTTATCTCCTTTCCTTGGGCTTTGTAGACCCTTTCCTATTTTTTTCCCAGGTATGAGGACCTTCTTGAGCATTTTGTGTGTGTGTGTGGGTGGGGGGGGTCTTATGGCAATGAACTCCCTTAGGTTTTGTTTATCTGGGAAAGTTTTTATTTCTCCATCATTGTAACTGAAAGATATTTTCACTGGATAGAGTATTCTTGGCTGAAAGTTTTTATCTTTCAGAATTTTGAATATATCATTCCACTCTCTCCTATCCTGTAAGGTTTATGCTGAGAAATCCACTGAAAGCCTGGTAGGGTTTCCTTTGTAAGTTATTTTCTTCTGCCTTACTGCCCTTAATAATTTTTCTTTGTTGCTGACTTTTGCCAGCTTTACTACTATATGCCTTGGAGAAGGTCTTTCTACAGTGATATTGTTCGGAGATCTATTGGCTTCTTTCACTTGTATTTCCAGACCTTTCCCCAGGTTTGGGAAGTTCTCAGCTATTATTTCTTGAACAAGGTTTCTGCTCCATTCTCCTTCTCTTCTCCCTCTTGAATACCTATAATCTTTATGTTGCGTTTTCTAATTGAGTCAAATCTTTCTTGGAGTGTTTCTTCATTTCTTTTTAGTCCTAGTTCTCTCTCCTCCTCAATCTGAAGCATTTCTATATTTCAGTCCTCTAAATTGCTAATTTGGTCCTCCATAATATCAGCTCTATTGTTTAGGGAGTCCAGAGTTTTTCTTTATCTCAGCCATTGTGTTTTTCATCTCCAACATTTCTGATTAGTTCTTCTTTTTTTTTATATTGGCCCTGAGCTAACATCTGTTGTCAATCTTCCTCCTTTTTTTCTTTTCTCCCCAAAGCCCCAGTACATAGTTGTATATCCTAGTTGTAGTTCTTCTATGTTGGATACCACCACAGCATGGCTTGATGAGTAGTGCGTATGCCTGTGCTCAGGATCCGAACCAGCAAAACCAAAACCGCTGAAGTGGAGCCCACAAACTTAACCACTCAGCCACTTTGCCGGCCACTGATTGGTTCTTCTTTATAGTTCCAATCTCTTTTGTGAAGAAGTTTCTGATTCATTGAACTCTTTTTCTGTGTTTTCTTGTAACTCATTGAGTTTCTTTATGATAGCTATTTTGAATTCTCTATCATTTAGATTAAAATTTCTGTGCCTTCAGGATTGATTTCTTGGTACTTGTCATTTTCCTTCTGGTCTGGGGATTTAATATACTTTTTCATAGTGCTTGACAGTGTGGATTTGTGGCTCAACATAATGATAGTATTTGGTCTCAGCTTCCACCTGCTGCCACTTGGTGGGGGTCAGGAGCCATGTATTCTGAGCCCACCACAATCCAGCTGCTGACTGCTTTTCTGTCTATGTGTACTCTGGCTGACCACCGAGCTGGAGTGCCAGATGTGGGGAGGGGCACTTTGTTTTACCAACATGATCCCCCCAGCCACTGCCTGCTTTTCTGTCTGTGCGCACTCTAGCTGCCCACTGAGCTAGAGTGCCGGGTGTGGGGAGAGGCACTTCCTTTCACCTGTGTGATCCCCCCAGCTGCTGACCACTTTTCTGTCTGAGTCTACTCTGTCTGACCTGTTGAACTGGAGCACTGGGCAGTGGGAGAGTTGCCCTGTTTCATTTATGTTATCCCCCCACCTACTGACTGCTTTTCTGTCTGTATGTGCTTTGGCTGACTGCTGAGCTGGAGCACCAGGCAGGGGCAGGGGTACTTTCTTTCACCTACATGATCTCCCCAGCTGCTGACTGCTTCTCTGTCTTTGGGCACTCTGGCCAACAACAGAACTGGAGCACCAGGTTGGGGGAGGGGTGCTTCCTTTTGCCTGCATGATCCCAGGGGCATTCTCATTGGAGCCTCACTATCTGCTCTCCTGGGTTGCTAGGTTGATGAAGACACCCCCATAATAGCTCAGTTGCTTCTGTGTGGGGCTTTCCCACTGGCTGTGAGTGACCTTGGAGTGTGATGGTGTTCCTGCAGAGGGCCGCTCCTCCCCTCTTTCCTCTCAGGTCCATGCACAGTCCTGGGGTCACTGCAGTTGGGGAGGGAGCAAAGAATCCTCTTACCTCCTTTCACTTTATCTGGGGGGAGGCAGCACTTCCACCTTCAGACGTATGGCTGTGTGGATCCCACAGACATCTTTTGTGTTGTTTGTGTTGTGTTGTGTGTTGTCCTCTGTTGGTGTATGAATGTCCTTCTCCTTGTATTTTAGAGGGGAGAGTTCAAAGGGAGAGCTCACTCCACCATGATGCTTACATACTCTCCAGCACTTTTTTTTATCAGTCCAAACTAAAACTTTGTACTCATTAAACAGTAGCTCTCCATTATTACCTTGACCCAGTCCATGGTAACCACTATTCTACTTTCTGTGTCTGTGAATGTACTATTCTAGGTACCTTATGTAAGGATAGTATTTGTTCTTTTGCCTCTGGCTTATTTTACTTAGTGTAATGTTTTCAAGGTTCATCCATATTGTAGCATGTATCAGAATTTGATGCCTTTTTAAGGCTGAATAATATTCCATTGTATGTATGTACCACATTTTATTAAGCCACTCACTTGTTGATGGACATGTGGGTTGTTTCTACCTTTTTGCTATGGTGAATAATGATGATATGAACATTGTTATACAAATATCTGCTCAAGTTCCTGCTTTCAGTTATTTTGGGTATATACCTAGGTTTGGAACGACTGGATTGTATGGTAATTCTATGCTTAATTTGTTGAGAAAGCATCATGCTGTTTTTCACAACAGCTGCATCATTTTACATTTCCATCAGCAATGCACAAATGTTCCACTTTCCCCACATGCTCACCAATACTTACTATTTTCTGGATTGTTTTTTTGGGAGGAGGAGGAGAGAGATAATAGCCATCCTAATTGTTGTGCAATAGTATCTCATTGTGGTTTTGATTTGCATTTCTCTGATGAGTAGTGATGTGGAGCATCTTTTCATGTGCTTATTGGCTATTTATATATTTTGTTTGGAGAAATGTCTAGTCAAGTTTTTTGTCCATTTTTGAATTGAGTTGTTTATTTGAATTGGGTTTGTCTTTTGAGGAAGATTAGCCCTGAGATAACTACTGCCAGTCCTCCTCTTTTTGCTGAGGAAGCCTGGCCCTGAGCTAAAATCCATGCCCATCTTCCTCTACTTTATATGTGGAATGCCTACCACAGCATGGCGTGCCAAGTGGTGCCATGCCCACACCCGGGATCCAAACTGGGGAACCCCAGGCCACCGAGAAGGGGAACGTGTGAACTTAACCACTGTTCCACCGAGCCGGCCCCTGAATTAGGTTGTTTTGGAATTGGTTTTTGTTGAGTTATTGGAGTTCATTTTATGTTCTGGATGTTAATCCCTTATCAGATATATGATTTGCAAATATTTTCTCCCATTCTATTGATTGTCTTTTCATTCTCCAGATAGCATCCTTTGATGCACAAAAGTTTCTAATTTTGATGAAGTACTATTTATCTATTTTTTTTTTATTGCCTATGCTTTTGGTTTCATATCCAAGGAATCATTGCCAAATCCAATGTCATGAAGCTTTTCTTCTGTATTTTCTTAAGAGTTTGATAGTTTTATCCTTTATGTTCAGTTCTTTGATCCATTTTGGGTTAATTTTTGTATATTGCATCAAGTAAGAGTCCAGGTTCATTCTTTTGCATGTGGATATTCAGTTTTCACAGAAGCAATTATTGAATCAACTGTCTTTTCCCTATTGAATGGCCTCGGCACTCTTGTCAAAAATCATTTGACCATATATGTGACAGTATGTTTCTGGGCTCTCCACTCTTATGTCATTGGTCTATATTCTGCCTTTATGCTAGTACTTCACTGTTTTGATTAATGGAATCTTGTAGTAGTTTTTTTTAAAATTGAAGTATAGTTGACATGCAATATGATATTACTTTCATGTGTACAGCATAGTGATTTGACATTTGTATGCATTGAGAATTGATCACCACAATAAGTCTAGTTATCATCTGCCACCATATAAAGTTAATACAATATTATTGACTGTATTCCTCATGCTGTACATTGCATCCTTATGGCTTATTTATTTTATAAGTGGAAGTTTGTACCTCTTGATCACCTGTACCCATTTCAACCCCCCAACCACACTCCCCTCTGGCAACCATCAAACTGTGTCTGTACTTATGAGTTTGTATTTTATTTTGTTTGTTTGTTTGTTTTGTTTTCTAGATTTCACATGTAAATGAAATCTTGCTGCGTTTGTCTTTCTATGACATTTCATTTAGCATAATACCTCAAGTCTCATCTATATTGTCACAAATGGAAAGATTTCATTCTTTTTATGGCTGAGTAGTATTCCATTGTATATATATAGGCCACAATTTCTTTATCCAGTCATCTATCAATGGACACTTTGGTTCTTTCTAAATCTTGGCTATTGTGAATAATGCAACAGTGAACATAGGGGTATATATATATCTTTTTGAATTACTGTTTTCATTTTCTTTGGATACATACTTGTAAGTGGAATTGCTAAATCATATGTTAGTTCTATTTTTAAATTTTTGAGGAATGTCCATACTGTCTTTCATAGTAGTTGCACCAATTTATATTTCTTCCAATAGTGCACAAGTGTTCCCTCTTCTTGACATCTTTGCCAATACTTGTTATTTTGTGTCTTTTTGATAGTAGTCATTCTGTCATGTGTGAAGTGATGCCTCATTGTGATTTTGGTTTGCATTTCCCTGATGATTAGTGATGTTGAGCATCTTTTCATGTGCCCATTGTCTACCTGTATGTCTTCTTTGGAAAAATATCTCTTCAGATCCTCTGCCCATTTTTTAATCAAGTTGCTTATTTTTTTTGTTATTGAGTTGTGTGAATTCTTTACATATTTTGGACATTAATCCCTTATTGGATGTATGATTGGCAAATATCTTTTCCCATTCAGTAGGTTACCTTTTCGTTTTGTTGATGGTTCCTTCACTGGGCAGAATCTTTTTAGTTTGATGTAGTCCCATTTCTTTATTTTTACTTTTGTTGCCTTTTGCCTTTGGAGTCAGATCAAGAAAAGTTTGCAACACAAATGTCACGGAACTTACCACCTATGTTTTCCTCTAGGAGTTTTATAATTACAGGTCTTATATTGAAGTCTTTAATCCATTTTGAGTTAATTTTTATATATGGTGTAAGATAGTGGTCCAGTTTCATTCTCTTGCATGTAGCTGTCCCGTTTTCTCAAGACCATTTATTGAAGAGACTGTCCTTTTCCCATTATATGTTCTTGGCTTCCTGTCATAATTAATTGAGCATATATGTGTGGATTTATTCCTGGGCTCTCTATTCTGTTCCATTGACATATGTGTCTGTTTTTATGCCAATACAATGCTATTTTGCCTACTTAGGCCTTGTAGTATAGTCTGAAATCAGGGAGTGTGATACATCTTGCTTTGTTCTTTCTAAAGAACACTTTGGCTATCTGGGGTCTTTCATGATTCCATACAAATTTTAGAATTAGTTGTTCTAGTTATATGAAAAATGCCATTGGAATTTTGATAAAGATTGTATTGAATCTGTAGATTTCTTTGGGTAGTATGAACATTTTAATAATTTAAATTCTTCTAATCCATGTTAATAGAATATCTTTCCATTTATTTGTATCTGCTTTAATTTCTTTCATGAATATCTTATAGTTTCCAGAGTACAGGTCTGTCACCTCCTTAGTTAAATTTATTTCTAGAAATTTTATTCTTTTTGGTGCAATTGTAAATAGGCTTGTTTTCTTGATTTCTCTTTCTGACAGTTAATTATTTGTATATAGAAATGCAATATATTTTTGTATATTAATTTTGTATCCTTCAACTTTACTGAATTCATTTATTGGTTCTAACAGTCTTTTTGGTGGATTCTTTTTGGTTTTCTATATATACATCATTCTATCTGCAGACAGTAACAGTTTTACTTCTTCCTTTCTTATTTCATGCCTTTTATTTTTCTTTTCTTGCCTAATTGCTGTTGCTAGGACTTCCAATACTGTGTTGAATAAAAGTGGGAAGAGTGGGAATCCTTGTCTTGTTCCTGATCTTAGAGGTAAAGCCTTTGGCTTTTCATCATTGAGTATTTTAGTTGTGTGTTTGTCTTATATGGTCATTATTATGTCAAGGTATGTTCCCTCTATACCCACTTTGTTGAGAGTTTTTATCATAGAGGGATGTTGGATTTTGTCAAGTGCTTTTTCTGCATCTATCAAGGTGATCACATGGTTTTTATTGTTCATTTTCTTAATGTGGTGTATCACATTGATTGATTTGCAGATGTTAAATCATCCTTTCATCTCTGGAATAAATCCCACTAGATCATCGTGTATAATTTTTTAATGTGTTGTTGAATTTTGTTTGCTAATATTTTGTTGAGCATTTTTACATCTATATTCATCAAGGATATTGGCCTGCAATTTTCTTTTTCTGTGACATCTTTGTCTGGTTTGGTATCAGGGTAATGCTGGCCTTGTAAAATGAGTTTGTAAGTGTTCTCTCTTTTTCAGTTTTTTAGAAGAACTTGAGAAGGATAAGTATTAAATCTTCTTTGAATGTTTTGTAGAATTTGCCAGTGAAGCCATCTGGTCCTGAACACTTGATTGTTGGAAGATCTTGATTGCTGATTCAATCTCCTTGCTAGTAATTAATCTATTCTGATTTTCTATTTCTTCATGATTCAGTCTCGGAAAATTGTATATTTCTAGAAATGCATTCATTTCTTCTAGGTTGTCCAATTTGTTGGTCTATAATTGTTTATAGTACAGGAATACCTCAGAGATATTGCAGATTCAGTTCCAGACCACCACAATAAAGTGAATATCACAATAAAGCAAGTCACATGAAGTTTTTGGTTTCCCAGTACATATAAAAGTTACATTTACACTGTACTATAGTCTATTAAGTGTGCAGTAGCATTTTGTCTAAAAAAATGTACATACTTTAATTTAAAAATACTATATTACTAAAAATTACTAACCATCAATTGAGCCCTCCGTGAGTCATAATCTTTTTGCTTGTGGAGGGTCTTGTAAAAAATGCAATATTTGCAAATCACAAGTGAAGTACAATAAAATGAGGTATACTGTAGTCTCTTATGATTCTTTGTATTTCTGTGATATCAGTTTTCTTTCATTGCTGATTTTATTTATGTGAGCTTTCTCTCTTTTTTTCTTGGTAAATCTAGCTAAAGCTTTGTCAATTTTGTTTACCTTTTCAAAACCCAGCTCTTAGTTTCATTAATCTTTTCTATTGTCTTTTTAGTCTCTCTTTTGTTTATTTCCATTCTGATCTTTATTATTTTCTTTCTTATACTAACTTTGGGCTTCATTTGTTCTTCTTTTTCTAGTTCCTTTAGGTGTCAAGTTAGATTGTTTTTAGATTATTTTTGGTTTTTGAAGTAGGCCCATATTGGTTCAAACTTCCCTTGTAGAACCACTTTTGCTGCATCCCATAGATTTTGGTATGTCACATTTCTATTTTCATTTGTCTCTATTTATTTGTTTTAATTTCTCCTTTAACTTTTTCAATGACCCATTGGTTTTTCAGTAGCATGTTCTTTAATGTTTTTGTGGTTTTCTGTTTTTCTCTTGTGATTGATTTCTAGTTTCATACCATTATGGTCAGAAAAGATGCTCGATATGATTTCAATATTCTTGAATTTATTCAGACTTGTTTTGTGGCCTAACATGTGGTCTATCATGGAAAATGTTCCATGTACACTTCAGAAGAATGTGTATTCTGCTGCTTTAGGATGGAATATTCTGTATATATCTATTAAGTCCATCTGGTCTAATGTGTCATTTAAGGCCTATGTTTTCTCTTTTTTTATTGTGGTAACATCAGTTTATAACATTATTTAAGTTTCAGGTGTACATCATTATATTTCAACTTCTGTGTAGATTACATCATTTTCAACACCCAAAGACTAATTACTATCCATCACCGTACAAGTGCCTGTGTTTTTATATTGATTTTCTGTCTGGATGATCTATCCATTCATGTTATTGGGGTGTTAGAGTCTCCTAATATTATTGTATTGCTGAGAATTTTTCCCTTTATGTTTCTTAATATTTGCTTTATGTATTTTGATGGTTATATCTTTTTGCTGGATTGACCCCTTTATCATTATGTAATGCCTTTCTTTGTCTTTTATTACAGTCTTTGTTTTAAAGTTTATTTTGTCTAATATGAGTCTAGTTGCATCAGCTTTCTTTGTTTCCATTTGCATAGCATATCTTTTTCCATAGCTTCACTTTAAGTCTATGTGCATCCTTACATCTGAAATGAGTCTCTTGTAGGCAGCATATAGATGGGTCCTGTTCTTTTATTCATTCAGCTATTGTACATCTCTTGATTGGAGAATTTAGTCCAATTACATTTAAGGCAATTATTGATAGCTAGGTACTTATTGCTATTTTGTTAATTGTTTTATGGCTATTTTTGTAGTTTCTCTCTGTTCCTTTATTCTCTTTCTCTCTTCCCTTGTGGTTTGTGATCTTTCTTTAGTGTTCCATTTAGTTTCCTTTCTCATTTTCCTTTGTGTATTTACTATAAGTTTTTGCTTTGTGGTTACTGTGAGGTTTACATACAACATCCTATGTATATAACAGTCTGTTTTAAGTTGATAACAACTTAAATTTGAATACATTCCAAAGCTACATTTTTACCCTCCCCATGTTTCACTTTTGATGTCACAATTTACATATTTTTTATGTATCTGTTAAGTAATTATTGTAATTTAAATTTTAATAATTTTGTATTTTGACCTCCATGCTAGCTTTATAAGGATTAATCCACTTCCTTTACTGTATATTTATGTTTTCAATTGAGATTTTTAACTTTTGTATGTTTTCTCTTTATCAATTATTGCCCTTTATTTTCGGCTTAAATAAGTCTTTTTAACCTTTCTTGTAAGGCTGATGTAGTGGTGATGAACTCCTTTAGCTCTTTTTTTAAATCTGGAAAGCTCTTTATCTATCCTTCAATTCTGAATGATAACTTTACCAGGTATAGTAGTCTTGGTTGGAAGGTTTTTTTCCTTTCCACACTTTGAATATGTCATGCCACTCCCTTCTGTCCTGCAAAGTTTCTGCTGGAAAATCTGCTGATAGTGTTATGGGATTTTTCTTGTATGTAACAAGCTGTTTTTCTCTTGCTGATTTTAAAATTCTCTCTTTATCGTTAACTTTTGCTATTTTCTTTATAATGTGTATTGATGTAGATATCTTTGGGTTCCTCTTATATGGAACTTTCTGGGCTTCCTGGACCTGGATGTCTGTTTCCTTCCCCAGATTAAGGAAATTTTCAGCCATTTTTTTTTTAAGATTTTATTTTTTTCCTTTTTCTCCCCAAAGCCCCCTGGTACATAGTTGTATATTCTTCATTGTGGGTCCTTCTAGTTGTGGCATGTGGGATGCTGCCTAAGCGTGGTTTGATGAGCAGTGCCATGTCCGCACCCAGGATTCGAACCAATGAAACACTGGGCCACCTGCAGCGGAGCGTGCAAACTTAACCACTTGGCCACGGGGCCAGCCCCTCAGCCATTATTTTTTAATATAAGTTTTCTGGCCCTTTCTCTCTCTTCTTCTTCTGGGACCTCAGATGCAAATGTTATTCCACTTGATGTTGTCCCATAGGTCTCATAAGGCATCTTGACTTTAAAAAAATTTTTTTTTTTTGCTGCTCTGGGCGAATTCCATTGCTTTGTCTTCCAGCTCACTGGTCCATTCTTTTGCTTCACCCAGTCTGTTATTTAACCCCTCTAGTGTATTTTTTAGTTCAGTTATTATATTATTTTGCCCTCATTGGTACTTTCTTATATTTTCTATCTCTTTGTTGGAGTTCCTACTGCATTCATTCATTCTTCTCCCAAGTTTGGTTAGCAGCTTTATGACCATTACTTTGAAATCTTTATCAGGTAGATTACTTATCTTGCTTTCATTGTCTTTTTCTTAGGTTTTGTGTTGTTCTTTTGATTGGAATATATTCCTCTGTCTTTTCATTTTGTCTGACTCTCTGTGTTTGTTTCTATGTATTAGGTGAATTGGCCACCTCTCCCAGTCTTGAAGGAGTGGCTTTGTGGAGGAGATGAATCATGGGGCCCAGAATCCCAATTCCCTCTGGCCACCAGAGCCAGGTGCTCAAAAGGCATCCCTATGTGGGCTGCACATTCCTGCCTGCTGTGGCTGGGCCACAACTTCAATGCTGGGAGGATGTGGTGCTTTCCTGGCTGGCTGTGGCATGTTGATGGTGGGGAGCTCACTTGACTGGCTGTGACATGCCTACCACATGGGGTGGGGGCTGGCTGTGACACAGCTGTGGTGGAGGGGAATGAGGTATGCCCACCAGTGCTATCAGGTTAGAGGAAGAGTTCCAAAATAGTGCCTGACAGTGCTGGCACTATCAAGGTAGAATGAGATCACAAAAATGATGCCTTTCTTGGATAGAGTCCCAGTAGTTCCTGATTCTATGGCAGATGTTTTAAAATTAGTAAGTTGGTCTCTTTCACATATGGTCTAGGTGCTTTTCAAACTGCTACTTTGAGTCTGTGCGTGAGTCCTTGAAAAGCAGGTTTTCCATTCTCTAAAGTTCTATGGTTCTCCCAGACATAATGTCCATTGGTTTTCAAAGACAGATGTTTTGGGGGCTTATTTCTCTGGTGCAGGACCCAACTGTTTTGGTATCTGATGTGCATCACAGGCCCCTCATTCTCCAGAGAAATGTTCTCTGTCTTTGAGATCCCTCTTGATGTGGTTTACCATGTCTAGGGGGTTTTTAGTGTGTGTAAGACCATATCTCTGCCTCTCTTAACCCTCTCAATGCAGCCTCTTTATGCTTTGTTGTGGAGGCACTGTTCATCTACTTTTCATATCTTTTTTGGAGGAAATTATTCCATATGTAACTGTACATTTCTTATGTCCATGGGTGGAGGTTAGTTCAGGATCTTCCAATGCCACTACCTTGAACTGCCTTCACCTTATAGTAATTATAGTAATTGAAATTAGGAAGTGTGAATCCTCTAACTTTGTTCTCTTTTCTCAAGATTGTTTTGGCTCTTTGGGGTCCCATGAAATTCCATATGGATTTTAGGATGGGTTTTTCTATTTCTTCAAAAGAATATTGTTGAGGGGCTAGCCCCGTGGCCGAGTGGTTGAGTTTGTGTGCTCCGCTGCAGGCGGCCCAGTGTTTCATTGGTTCAAATCCTGGGTACGGACATGGCACTGCTCATCAAACCACGCTGAGACAGCGTCCCACATGCCACAACTAAAAGGACCCACAACAAAGAATATACAACTATGTACTGGGGGGCTTTGGGGAGAAAAAGGAAAAAAAATAAAATCTTAAAAAAAAAAGAATATTGTTGGGGCTTTGATAGGGATTGCACTGAATCTGTAGATCACTTTGGGTAGTATTGTCATCTTAACAATATTGTCTTCCAATTCATTAACCTGGGATGTCATTCCATTTATGTGTGTCTTTCATTTCTTTCAACAATGTTTTTTGCTTCCCTGTACAAGTGTTTTCAGTGTACAAGTCTTTTGCTTCCTTGGTTAAGTTTATTCCTAAGTATTTATTCTTTTTGACAATATTGTAAATGGAATTGTTTTCTTAATTTCTTTTTTGAATTGTTTATCATTACTGTATGGAAATGAAACACTTTTTGCATGGTGATTTTATATCCTCCAACTTTGTTGAATTTGTTTATTAGCTCTAGTCAACTTTTTTGTGTAAAATACTTAGGATTTTCTACATATAAGATCATGTCATCTATGAACGTATATTTTACTTCTTTTCCAATTTGGATGCATTTTATTTCTTTTTCTTGCCTAATTGCTTTGGCAAAAACTTCCATTCCTATGTTAAATATAAGTGATGACAGCAGGCATCCTTATATTCTTCCTAATCTTAGGGGAAAGGTTTCTGTCCTTTTCTATTGTGTATGGTGTTAGCTGTGCATTTTTCATATATGACCTTTATCATGTTGACAAAGTTTCCTTCTATTCCTAGTTTGTTGAGTATTTTTATCATGAATGGGTATTGAATTTTGTCACATGTCTGCATCAATTGAGATGATCATGTGGATTTTTCTCCTTCATTCTGTGAATGTGGTGTGTTAGATTTATTGCTTTTAATTTCTTGAACCATCTTTTCCTTCCAGGAATAAACCCCACTTGGTCATGGTGTATGATCCTTTTAATATGCTTCTGAGTTCAGTTTTCCAGTATTTTCACATCAGTATTCACAGGAGATATTGATCTTTAGTTTTATTTTCTTGTAGTATCTTTTTCTGGCTTTGGTATCAGAGTAATGCTGGCCTCATAGAATGAGTTAGGAATTGTTTTCTCCTCTTCAATTTTTTTGGGAAAGCTGAGATGGATTGGTTTTAATTCTTCTTTAAATGTTTGGTGGAATTCACCAGTGAAGTCATCTGATCTTGAACTTTTTTTTGTGTGCTTCCCATCATTTTAGTACACATCCCTGACTCAGAATTTTGTCTTTAACTAGGAGGAAGTTCTTCGTATCAATCAGGAAGCCCTAGTCTCAGTGGTCCCTAAAGTGGGAATGTTTACCCTTTGTTGCATAAGATGGTCTATGGAGATGTGGGAGGTTATTGCAATTCCAATTTTTAGTTCTTAAATTCCAATTTTTGTGTATGTTCTATAGAGTATGATATACACACACACACTTATTACCTTTTCTGAAAGCATTTGTTTGCAAAACTGTGACTGTTAGGATGTGGGACTGTACCTGTTTGTACCCTCTTCCCTTTGGCCTTCACCATGTTCTTTCAAATAATATAGGGTAAGTCTATCTCAAGTAGGATAAATCTTGTTCTCACAACATCCTGACCATGTTTGAAAACATTGCTGGTGTACTTCTTTAGTGTACAGGGAAAACAACACTCCCCATCCAATTTCATTTATTTCTCTGTATGTCACATACTTTCTCCTCCTGTTACAATTTCTAGTCATCTTCCTCTAGACACATTACTTTTTATTTTATTAATTTTTAATTTATTGTTTTGAACTTTAATTTATTAATTTTTATTATAAAATACAGTATCATGAATTCCAAAGTGTGTTTCTATGAGTGCTGAGGATAGTGGAATTGCTACTATAGCTTCTCATTATCTTCATGATATTCTACTTTATTGGCCCACAGGACATACATGATTAATTTCCAAACTACAACTGACAATGACATTTATACTGATTGATTCATTTACTCAAACACTCTTTTTGATAACATTCTGTTTACTCTTCTATGTAGTAAAATACAAAGATTTATAAGACTTGGTCCCTGCTTTCAGTGACTTCAACTTGTATGTGATGTTTCTCAAAAACACAAACAAACAAACTAAAACCCTGTGTATGTAAACAGTAGCTCAATAAATTCAGTTTTTATAAAAGCTGTGCTACAATGCAGACTGTAATAAATAACATTTGAGCATTGGGATAACCAGGGAAAGTTTTCTGGATGAAGTAGCATTTGAATAATAAATCAGTGGAACCATGGTATAGTGCAAGAGTGGATGTTTTTATTAATGCCTAGCAGAGGAGTATGGACTTTATCATGAAGGCAACAATGAATCATTGAAAGATTTTACTATGGGAAGTGACGTACTCTTATTTGTGTATTAGAAATTACTTTTGCTGTTTTTTGAAGAATAGGCTAGAGAAAGGGGAAATAGAAATTAGAGATGATAAAGGCCTAAAGTGTTTTCAGGAGAGATGGAGAGGAGGAGAGCAAATGGAGAGATATTTAGGAGGTAGACTGGCAAGGCATAGTAGTTGATTTTATTTGTGGAGTGAAATAGAGACAGTTTTGTGCTGAAGTCTTCCCATATTAGCTTGTGAGAGCTTATTGTCAACATTTCAGGAATTTTGAGAGCCAATTGTTAAAGCATTGGCAGCTTAAAATAGTCATGTAGACATATTTACATCATGGAAATGAACAAAAGCTACAAATGAGGGTTTCTTTTTCCCAGAGAGATAGTTCACTAGTTCACAATGTAGCTCCATATAGGATGAATAAATAGATGGTCAGTCCATTCAAAGAAATGACGTTTCTAGTAGGAGGAGTAACTTATGTATCTAGAAGAGGACACTGAATCCAGATTTGGGCATAGTGCTTAACAGGTGCCTGTAGGACACACACGTGGAGATTTCCCCTTGGATATTCAGATCTGGATGTCAGATGAAAAGGAGAGACTGTATAGATATACATTTGGGATGCATATATTTTGGAGATATATATATATATGTATGTAGTACTTGCAATGGTAGGTATAGATGTGGTCATCCGGGTGGAACTTGAAGAAGAGGCCTAGGACAGAGTTCTAGAGAACACTTAAATTAAGGCCTATGAGAAGGAACCTACTAAAGAGACCAAGAAGGAGTAGTAAGAAAGATAGAAAAGCATCCAAGAGGCCAAGGGAGAAGAATTTCAAGAAGAAGAGCATTGTAAAAGCATAAAATTCTGTAGAGGTGTTTGTTATGATAGGAACAGAAAGATGTTGATTGGATTCACCACCTATGAGGTCATTGGTCACATTGTAGAGACCTGTGAAGTGGTTGGAACCAAAACTGAATTCCAGGGAGATGAATAAGAAATGATAGGTGAGACAGTAGAAAAAAAGGAGTATAATACAAGGAGTTAATGTTTAAGTTTGTTAATGTTAAGAAGTTTAAGAAACTACTTTGAATTTTTAACAATTTACATATAGTAACTCAATCCATACCACAGCTCTGTGAGATAGAGGTTTTTACTATCTTCATTTTATAGATAATAATAATAATTATCATTTTATATAGTGCTTCATGTGTGCCAGGCATAATTCTAATAGCTTCAAAATATATTAACATTTAATTCTCCCAACAACCCTATGAGTTATGTACTATTATTAACCTCGTTTTAGCAATGAGGAAATGGAGGCACAGAGAGGATAGGAAGCAAGCTTAAGGTAACAAAGCTGGAAAGTGGCAGAGCTGAGATTTAAACTGAATCAAGCTGGATTTAGAGCCCGTGCTATTAATCAATAATTAACTGTGATTTTTCCAAGAAGCTTGCATAAGAAGAAAAGATGAGAAAAGGGGGCATGAGTTCAAAAGAAGGAAGAAGTTGAAAGTATAAGAGGTAACAGTAAATGAATAAAGAATATCCATGAAGAGGCAGGAAGAAGTAAATTCAAAGAGCAGGTGGGGTCTGGGGAGTACCTTACACCAGAGGAAGGCCAGGTCATCTGTACTGTTGGAGGGAAGGTAGATAGAATGAGTACAGATACAGATAGGTTTGGTTGCTGCCAGAGAGGAGGAGGAAACTGAGGTTGTTCCAATCTGATGACCTCTATTTTTCTTTAGAAAAATACTTTGAGTAATGTTCTTTGATGAATGCTTGGGAATAACTGCTAAGGAGAATAGGAATGAGAGCAGGATAGAAACATGTAGAAGAATTGCTGGTGGAATGAAAGGCATCAATTCACCTGATTGTGCAATTGGTCCTCTGCTTTGCAGTGTAGCTCCTGTAGGACAGGGGCCCAGAATTAACCTACAAACATTATTCTTGGTTTTCATTTCACCTTCTTAAGAGATCCACATTTTAGCAGAGAGGCAGTATTGAACAGAGGAAAGAACTTGCATAAGCTTAGGCGTCAGACACACCAAGATTCAATTCCTGGCTCTTCACAGCAGACTGAAGGCCTTCTCAACAGCTCCTTCAATGAAGCAAGGTTCTTATGGCAGTAAGCCTCTTCCCCACCCCACTATACTTAGGCAGAATCCAGGAATAAGGAAAACGACAGGAATTTGAAACACTGAGAGTTTACCCAATAGAGACTGAATTTTCACAAAGAGATTACTTAAATCAGCAGATGTCTGTTATAACAGTGATTAAAAGTTTTTAAGTTTAAGGTCTCCTTTCCCTGCCTCCCTGTCACTTTTGAGAGTTGGGGATGGTGGGAGTTATGATGACTTTTCATCAATAATAGAAAATAAAGATATGGAAGATATGATGTTTTCTTTGGGGGAAAAAATAACAACTCTGGCTGTACCGCTTCCTAGCTTGATGATTTTAAGTAAATGACTTAAACTCTCTGAGGTTTGTTCCCTTACCTATAAAATGTGGAAAATAATATCCATGTCATAGCATTGTTGTGGGGATAAAATAAGACTATATATGTGTAAATGGACAGATAGATAGATGATAGATAGATTGAGATAGGACCTGACAATTAGTAGGTACTTATTAAATGGTCCAAAATTACAGGTCTTTTTCTCTCCCAGCCTTCTCATAATGGTTCTTGTACTTAGAGGACAGGACTAGCCTCATAAGGCTCATTAGCATCACAGAGCAAGCTTTCAAGCTACCAGCTCTATAAAATGATCTTGATCTCCTGGAATATATCACTTCTCTCTTACTAATGTGTACACTAATTCCTCCAGATATTCAGATCAAATTAGACAATATTCAGAACTTTGTATTATCTAACCATACATTATTTGACACACGAATACCAAAACTGGCAGTAGATTCACATATAGAAAAGTATGACTGGGACAATTACTTTTCCAAGGACTTTTTCTACAGGATAGGGGCGTGGAACTAATAAAAATATCCCCATCAAAGTCATTTATGATGACAATATAATCATAATAAGCTGCAGTTTATGGAGTAAATCTAGTGGGAATATCATATCTCTATCCATGGAGACAATGTGATTACCTACTTAATAAGCAGAAGTATCTAGGACTGTGAGGAATGTGGGAGGTGGTATGCAGAACTTACCAACTTGAGTGCTTTCCAAGGATAAGCAAGTAATATAAATCTCTGAACTGGTCATGAATAAGATAATAGGGAGTAGTGGGTTATGGGGCAAAGAGAGGCATACCTCATCTAAGGACATTCAAATTTTTAAAAAGTTCAAAACATTGTTCCAGCATAACATGGTGGGTCTGTGGGCTGGATTCAGCCAATGTGTCAACATTTTTAATTCCATGAGTGTGAACGAGCCCCATGGTCTCTGGAGCTAGATGAACTTAGTTGAATCTCAGCTCTATTGCTTAGTGCCTGTGTCACTTTAGACTAGCCACTTAACCTCTCCATTCTTCAGTATTCTCATCTACAAAATGAGGATAATTACAATATATGCCTGACAGGGTTGTTGTGAGAATTAGAACCTGGCACACCACAAACCCTGAATAGATGTTAGTTATAATTATTAATCTGTCTCTCAATCAAATATATCATATTGGGAAACAAGAAGATTTTAGAAATCCTGCAAGCCCCTGGCCAATGGGTAGATGAGACATGGAAATAGCTTGCCATCCCTCCACCAGGAATATGCATGAGAAAACTTGGCCCAATAGGTGATTGAATGACTTGGGAGCTGTAACATCCCTTCCTCCCTCCCTCCTACAGAGTATAGCCAGGATACTTTGATGATTTTCTCTCAGATTGTTGATTCCTGGTCCCCACTCTAGATCTCTACCAAGGCTAGGGTCTGGACCATGAACAACAGCCTAATTAGCTGGAGGGCCTGAAAGGTTACTACTTCCAGTAATCCTAAACTATAATTTTGACACTCATCTAACTCCAAGAACTGCCTAGAAGACATTTACCTCCCATTCAGACCTTTGGATAATAGTAATTGCTGGAGTCATTGCATTACAATTGGACTTAGTGATTTGGAGTTCTGGCCTCTTCCTGTTAGGAGCCAACCCTTCTCTTCCAGTCTCTGTCTCTCCTCAGCCCTCTCCCCAGTAGACTTCAGTTCATTCTCTCTCCTAGCATGCCTTGCAGGAACCTCCAGCAAGCCTCACAGCTGGGTTATGAAAATTCTACTATTACAATATTCTACTATTAATAATGTTATAACAAGTAGAATATGACAATTCTGCTGTAACAATTCTATAAATCACTGTTATTTTTCTTTCATAAAGAAAAGGTGACGACATAATACATTTTGCAACATATATCATTCTTGAAATAACCTACCTTGGAGTGAAATTTCCTAAGCCAACTTCATAATACCTGTACTCAGTACAAGAAATTAGCAAGATTTTAACTGTCCTGATGCCACTTCTTTTTAACACATTTCAGTAACTTGATATAGTTTTCATTTATGATTCACTCATTTAACAAAAATTCAATGAACACTTACTGTGCTATGGTTATGCTAGGTGTTGATAACAGGAAAATAATTTTAAACAGCATTTGCATGATAATATTGTAAGAGACTAGCTTCAGATGTTAATTAATGCTCAGAGTTCTGTCCTCACATAAGCTTGTCTCTTGAAACTGCTCAATAGAAGTTAGCAAATGAAAGGCTTTGAGAAGTCCAAAAGTAAAAAAAAGAAGTGTTTAATTTTAACAGTAGAAAGGAAGCATTTTTCTTTTGCACTGTGCTAGCATGCTCTCCCAAAGCCCTCATTCCCTTCACTGGTTTTTCCTTAACTGTTGAGAAGCACTAGAAGCAGGCACAGTGGCAAATTTTCTGGCTACCTGTTGTCAGAATGAGCAACTTAGTGTCAACTGTGTTAAGATTAAGACTGCTATATTTGGCAGATCATCTCCATCATGACATGTACTCAGTGCATGGGAGCCATAGTAAGATACCTCCAGAATGTTAAATAAAGATATTGGACAAGATCAGGAAAGCAGAATTTAAAATCTAACCAAAGCATATCAAAGAGATAAAGCTGTAACACAATGAAGCTTGGGGACCTGGTCTAAGTGGTTAGCCAGCCTCTCTGGATGACATCCAATTTGAGGAGGCTTTTAAAAATTGTTATTTTAGCTACGCAATATGATATATATTGTCACTGTAAAAATTCAAACACAGCAGTGACCACTTTAATAGACCCTTTTCAATGCATACATGTACATTTTTCATGTGTATATGTATACATATATGTGCACATATATGCACACACAGAGATTTCTGGAAAAACTGTAATGTGATATGAAAATGTCTGTGATTACTACTGTTGAAAAAGTCACAAATAATGCTAAGAGTACTGTAGTTTGTTGCTTTCACTCATAACTAATTGAAAGAAATGCTACATTTCATTTTTCACTTATAGGTTAGGGAAAATAATATTTATTTTTCTTTCCCAACCAAGAAGGACTCCAAGTTAAGCAACATTGAAATAGAGCGTTGTACCTGGTTCTAAGGTTCAAATTTAAAGTGGGCCAAAACCTTGAGGCAAGGACTGACAATTGCCTTCTTTATGAATTCCAACAAGATGAATTAGAGGCAAAATGTGGCTTAACATAACAGTTGAATTTATTAGGGTCCACCTTAGCTAAAATAGCTCAATCACTCACCAGCACCAGTCACTCTCTAGCTTACTATCCTGTTTTCTTTTTTTTTTTTCACTTTGTTTTGTAATATTCTATAAATTTCAGGTCTACATTATTATATTTCAGCTTCTGCATAGACTGCATCATGTTCACCAACAAAAGTCTAGTTTCCATGCATCACCATACATATGTGCCCATTTACCCCTTTTGCTCTCAGCCCCACCTCTGTCCCCTCTGGTAACCACCAATCTGTTCTCCGTATCTATGTGTTTGTTTGTTCATTTTTTTGTTTATCATCCATATATAAGTGAAATCATATGGCATTTGTCTTTCTCCAGCTGACATATTTGGTTCAGCATAATACCCTCAACATCAATCCCCCTGTTGTTGTAAATGCCAGCATTTCATCTTGGTTTATGGCTGAGTAGTATTCCATTGTATATTTATACCACATCTTCTTTATCCATTCATCCATTGATGGGCACTTGAGTTGCTTTCAAGTCTTGACTATTGTGAATAAAGCTGCAATGACCATAGGGGTGCATATATCTTTTTGAATTAGTGTTGTCATGTTCTTTGGATAAATACCCAGCAGTGGAATTGCTAGATCATATGATATTTCTAATTTTTTTTCTTTCCAGGGAAAGGTTTTCCCTGAACTAACATCTGTTGCCAATCTTCCTCTTTTTTTCCCCTTCCCCAAAGTCCCAGTACATAGTTGTATGTTCTAGTTGTAAGTCTTTCTAGTTCTTGTATGTGAGCCACCACCACAGCATGGCTACTGACAGACAAGTGGTGTGGTTCCACGACCAAGAACCAAACCTGGGCCACCAAAGTGGAAAGCACTGAACTTTAACCACTAGGCCATCAGGGCTGGCTCTCTATTTTTAATTTTTTGAGAAATCTCCATACTATTTTCCATAGTGGCTGCACCAGTTTGCATTCCCACCAGCAGTGTATAAGGGTTCCCTTTTCTCCACATACTCTCCAACACTTGTTATTTCTTATATGTTTAATAATAGCCATTCTGACGGAAGTGAGGTGATATCTCTTTGTAGTTTTGATTTGCATTTCCATAATAATTAGTAATGTTGAACATCTTTTCATGTACTGTGTCAGTGACTTGTCTTCCTGACACTCTACATGTGCATTTCCACACAGACCATCCTGTCTTCTCCTGGGTTTCTTCCATGAACTCACCATTCCCCTTCCTGAGAGAGAGACTATAGATCTTATACCTGTGGGGACAACATTTTTCCGGGCTCAAAAATGTCATGGAATATGTGTGCTCCAGTCCATTAGCCCTGTATTGGAAGTCAGACAGAGATGCAGGTGTAGGAAGGCCTACTTCCCACAGATTCCAGGACTTGACCCTACAGCCAGAGAAAAGTCACTTGTCCCCATTTCTGAATCCTGAGAAGCACCTCTGACCATATTTTGATTGAGTTATTAATTTTTTTGTTATTGAGTTGTATGAGTTCTTTATATATTTTGGAAATTAACCCCTTCTCGGATATATGATATGCAAATATTTTATCCCAGTTGGTGGGTTGCCTTTTCATTTTATTAATAATTTCCTTTGGTGTGCAGAAATTTTTTAGTCTGATGTACTCCCATTTGTTTAACTTTTTCCTTTTGTTTCCCTTGCCTGAGGAGAAATGTATTAAAAAAGATACTGCTAAGACCAATGTTGAAGAGCATACTACCTATGTTTTCTTCTAGGAGTTTTGTGGTTTCAGGATTTACATTCAAGACTTTAATCCATTTTGAGTACATTTTCATTTATGGTGTAAGGAAATGGTCTACTTTCATTCATTCATACATGTGGCTGTCCAATTTTTCCAACGTCATTTACTGAAGACACTTTTCTTTCTCCATTGTATGTTCTTGGCTCCTTTGTCAAAGATGAGCTGTCCATAGATGTGTGGCTTTATTTCTGGGCTCTCAGTTCTGTTCTGTTGAGCTGTGTATCTGTTTTTCTGCCAGAACCATGCTATTTTGATTGTTAGAGCTTTGTAGTATATTTTCAATTCAGGGAATGTGATACCTCCAACTTTGTTCATTTTTCTCAGGGTTGCCTTGGCTATTCAAAGTCCTTTGTTCTTCCATATAAATTTTAGATTCTTTGTTCTACTACCGGGAAAAGTGTCATTGGGATTCTGAGTAGGATTGTACTGAATCTGTAGATTGCATTAGGTAATATGGACATTTTAACCATGTTTATTCTTCCAATCCATGAGCACAGAATGTCTTTCCATTTCCTCATGTATTCTTCAATTTCTTTCAATAGTGTGTTACAGCTTTCAGCATATAGGTCTTTCACCTCCTTGGTTAAATTTATTCTGAGGAATTTTATAGTTTGTTGCAATTATAAATGGGATTGTATTCTTGATTTCCCTTTCTGATACTTCATCATTATTGTATAGAAATGCAACTGATTTTTGTATGTTCATTTTCTACCCAACAACTTTACTGTATTCATTATTTATAATAATTTTTGGTGGATTTCTTAGGGTTTTCTGTATATAGAATCATGTCATCCACAAATAGTGAGAATTTCACTTCTTCCCTTCCAGTTCGTATACCTTTTATTTCTTTCTCTTGCCTAATTGCTCTGGCTAGGACTTCCCATACCATGTTGAATAAGAGTGGCGTGAGTTGGCATCTTTGTGTTGTTACTGGTCTTACAGGAATATCTTTCAGTTTTTCACCAGTGAGTACAATGTTGGCTGTGGGTTTGACATATATGACCTTTTTATGTTGAGGTATTTTCCTTCTGTACCCATTTATTGAGAGTTTTTATCATAAATGGATGTTGGATCTTGTCGAATGCTTTCTGTACATCTATTGACATGATCATTTTTGGAAGAATTTGAGGATAGCTATTATGTCTTCTTTGAACTTTCGGTAGAATTCACCAGAGAAACTGTCTAGTCCAGGACTTTCATTTTTTTTGAAGGATTTGATTACAATTTCGATCTCCTTACTGGTGATTGGTCTATTGAAATTCTCTATTTTTTCTTGATTCAGTTTTGGAAAGTTGTATGATTCTAAGAATTTATCCATTTCTTCTTGGTTATCCAATTTGTTGACATACACCTTTTCATAGTATTCTCCCATAATCCTTTGTATCTCTTCTTTTTTAACTTTTGATTCTTTTTATTGCAATAAGCGTAGTTTACAACGTTATATAAATTTCAGACCTACATCGTTATATATTTTGATTTCTGTGTAGATTACAACATGTTCACCACCCAAAGACTAATTACTATCTATCACCACACACATCTGCCTAACCACCCCTTTCGTCCCCCTCCCTCCCTCTTCCCCTCTGGTAACCACCAGTCTGATCTCTGTTTCTGTGTTTATTTGTCATTGTTTTTATCTTCTACTTATGAGTGAGATCATACAGTATTTGACTCCCCCCCCCCCCAACTTATTTCATTTAGGATAATGCCTTCACAGTCCATCCAGGTTGTCATAAATGACCGGATTTCAACATTTCTCATGGCTGTGTAGTATTACATTGAGTAAATATACCATATCTTCTTTATCCTTTTGTCCCTTGATGGGCACCTAGGTGGCTTCCAAGGCTTCGTTATTATGAATAATGCTGCCGTGATCATAGGGGTGCATATATCTTTATGCATTCATATTTTTGTGTTCTTTGGATAAATACCCATCAGTGGAATAGCTGGATCATATGGTAGATGTATTTTTAATTTTTGAGGAATCTCCATACTGTTTTCATAGTGGCTGCACCAGTCTGCACTCCCACCTGCAGTGTATGAGTGTTCACTTCTATCCACCATCCTCTCCAGCACTTATTGTTTCCTGTCTTGTTAATTATAGCCATTCTGACAGGAGTGAAGCGATATCTCAGTTAGTTTGGACTTCCATTTCCCTGATAGTTAGTGATGAACATCTTTTCAAGTGCCTGTTGGCCATCTGTACATATTCTTTGGAGAAATGTCTGTTCAGATCATTTGCTTATTTTTTAATTGGGTTGTTAGTTTTTTTGTTGTTCAGATGTATGAGTACTTTATATCTTTTGGATATTAACCCCTTATCAGATATATGGTGTGCAAATATATTCTCCAAGTTGCTAGGTTGTCTTTTCATTTTGTTGATGATTGCCTTTGCTGTGCAGAAGCTTTTTAGTTTGATGTAGTCCCATTTTTAAATTTTTTCTATTGTTTCCCTTTACAGGTCAGACATGGTACTTGAAAATATGCTGCTAAGACTGAAGTTGAAGAGCATACCGCCTATGTTATCTTCTAGAAGTTTAATGGTTCCCAGTCTTATATTCAAGTCTTTAATCCATTTGGAGTTAATTTTTGAGCATGATGTAAGATAGTGGTCTAATTTCATTCTTTTGCATGTGGCTGTCCGATTTTCCCAGCACCATTTATTGCAGAGACATTCATTTCTCCGTTGTATGTTCTTGGCTCCCTTGTCGAAAATTAGCTGTCCATAGATGTGTAGGTTTATTTCTGTGCTTTTGATTCTGTTCCATTGATCTCTGTGTCTGTTTTTCTGCCAGTACCATGTTGTTTTGGTTACTATACCTTTGTTGTGTATTTCGAAATCATGGAGTGTGATACCTCCAGCTTTGGTCTTTTTTCTCAGGATTCCTTTGGCTATTCAGGGTCTTTTGTTGTTCCACATAAATTTTAGAATTATTTGTTCTGTTCCTGTGAAAAATGTTGGAGTGTTGATAGGGATTGCATTGAATCTGTAGATTCGTTTAGGTAGTATGGACATTTTAACAATGTTAATTCTTTCAATCCAAGAGCATGGACTAGCTTTCCATTTCTCTGTTTATTCTTCAATTTCTTTCAACAATGTTTTATAGTTTTCAGTGTACAGTGTACACCTATTTGGTTAAGTTTATTCTTAGATATTTTATTCTTTTTGTTGTAATTGTAAATGGATCATATTCTTAATTTTTCTTTCTGCTACTTCATTGTTTGTGTATAGAATGCAACAGATTTTTGTATATTGATTTTGTATCCTGCATCTTGACTGTATTCATTTATTATTTCTAAAAGTATTTTGGTGAATTCTTTAGAGTTTTCTATATATAAAGGCATGTCATCTGCAAATAGTGACAGTTTCACTTCTTTCTTTCCAATTTTGATTCCTTTTATTTTTCTTGCCTGATTGCTCTAGCTAAGACTTCCAATACTATGTTAAATAAGAGTGTTGAAAGTGCGCATCCTTGTCTGGTCCCTGTTCTTAGAGGGACAGATTACAGTTTATGTCAATTGAGATGATATTAGCTGTGGATTTTTCACATATGGCATTTATTATGTTGAGGTACTTTCCTTCTTTAGCCATTTTATTGAGTTTTTATCATAAATGGATGCTGTATCTTGTCAAATGCTTTCTCTCCATCTTCAGATGATCATGTGATTTTTATTTATTTTATTTATTCTTCATTTTCTTAATGTGTTGTATCATGATTGATTTGTGGATGTGGAACCAACCCTGCATCCATGATAAAGTTGTATGATCCTTTTAATGTATTGTTGTATTCAGTTTACTAGTTTTTTGTTGAGGGCTCTTGCATTGATGTATCAGTAATCTTGGCCTGTAATTTTCCTTTTGTGTTTTCTCCTTTGTCTGATTTTGGTATCAGGAGAATGTTGGCTTTGTAGGACGAGTTAGGAAGCTTCCCATCCTCTTCAATTTTTTGGTAGAATTTGAGAAGGATAGGTATTAAGTCTTCTTTGAATATTTGCTAGAATTCACCAGGGAAGCCATTAGGTCCTGGGCTTTTAGTTTTTGGGTGGTTTTTGATTGCTGTTTTGATCTTCTTACTGGTGATTGTTCCATTCAAACTCTCTATTTCTTCTTGATTCAGTTTTGGAAGGTTGTATGATTCTAAGAATTTATCCAGTTCCTCTAGATTATCCAAGTTGTTGGCATATAGCTTTTTGTAGTATTCTCTTATAATATTTTGTATTCTGAGGTATCTGTAGTAATTTCTCCTCTTTAATTTCTGAATTTATTTATTTGAGCATTCTCTCTTTTTGTCTTGGGGAGTCTATCTAAAGGTTTCTCAATTTTGTTTACCTTTTCAAAGAATCAGCTCTTGGTTTCATTGATTTTTTTAGTCTCTATTTTATTTATTTATGCTCTGATTTTTATTGTTTCCTTCCTTCTACTGATTTTGGGCTTTGGTCTTCTGTTTCTAGTTCCTTTAGGTGCACTATTAGAATGTTTATTTGGAATTTTTCTTCTTTGTTGATATAGTCCTGTATTGCTATAAACTTCCCTCTTAGAACCTCTTTTGCTCTATCCAATAAATTTTGGCATGCTGTATTTCCATTTTCATTTGTCTCCAGATATTTTCTTAATTTCTCTTTTCATTTCTTCATTGACCCAAACATTGTCCAGTAGCATTTTGTTTATCTCCACATATTTGTGGCTTTTCTGATTTTCTTCCTGCACTTGATTTCTTGTTTCATAGCTTTATGGGCAGAAAACTTTCTTGGTATCATTTAATCTTCTTAAATTTATTGAGACTTGTTTTTTGACCTAATATGTGGTCAATCCTGGAGACTATTCCATGTGCATTTGAAAAGAATGTGTAGAGAGTGACATCAGCATCATGGCAGAGTGAGATCTCCTGGCAATCTGTCCCCTACATCATACAACAAAAAATACAGTCGTACTCCAATAGAGGACATGCACACAACGCAAAAGATGTCTGAGAGACCCATGCAGCCACACGTTGGACAGTAGACAGGCTGGAGCCCCCCTCAGAGGAGGAGGTATGGGAAAAGAGAAAATTTCATTCTTGCCCCAAAAGACTGCAATCTGGGATGGCACACAGCCTCCCAGAGGGAAGGAAAGGAGGAGGGAACACTCCTTTGCAAGAACATCAAAGATCCCAAAGGTCCCTCCCAGCCTAGGGGAAAGCCCTTATCAAGGTGAAACCTAACACGAGGTTGACCTCATCAAGCCCATACCCCAGGAGAGCAGATAGTGAGAGCAGAGCAATTAAGCCCATGAGAGCATGCAGAAGAAAGTGAACTGTCCATCCACCCACCCAATGTGGGTTCCAGCACCTGGCATGCTGGTGGAAGGCAGACAGCTCAGAATATATAGTTCTTGACCCACACCCCGTGGCAATAGGTGGTAACTGTGACCAAATAATACCAGGAAGCAAAAGAACAAAGCAACACCCTCTAGCAGTGTTAAGAGTTATATTAAATCTCAAAACCATAGAAAAAATAAGTACCCAGAAATCAGTCCAGAAGACACAGAAACATGTAACCTAAATGACAGATAATTCAAAATAGCTATCATCAATAACTCAATGAGTCAAAAGAGAATGTAGAGAAACAATTCAATGTGTTCAGGAGCTACATAACAGAAGATATTGAAACTATAAAGAAGAATCAATCAGAAATATTGGAGATGAAAGACACAATCAATGAGACAAAACAAAATGTGGATTCCCTGAATGCTCAAGCAGACATCATAGAGGAGAAAATTAGCATAATTGAGGGTAGACATATTGAAATGCTCCAGGTAGGGGAGGAGAGAGAATTAAAGAGAATTAAAAAGAAATGAAGAAAGCCTCTGAGAAATATCCAATTCAATTAGGAAATGCAAAATAAGAATTATAGTCATTCAAGAGAGAGAAGAGAAGAAGAATGGAGCAGAAAGCTTGTTCAAAGAAATAATAGCAGAGAAATTGCCAAACCTAAGGAAGAAGCTGGAAATCGATGTGGAAGAGGATACCAGATCTCCAAAATATGTCAATGTAAAAAGACCTACTGCAAGGCATATAGTAGTGAAACTGGAAAAAGTAAATAACAATGAAAAAATACTAAGGACAGCAAGGCAGAAGAAAATAACCTTCAAAGAAATGCCTATCAGGCTTTCAACAGATTTCTCTGCAGAAAGCTTACAATCTAGGAGAGACTGGAATGACATATTCAAATCTTTGAAGGATGAAAACTTTCAGCCAAGAATACTCTAGCCAGTGAAAATATCCTTCAGATATGATGGAAAAATAAAAACATTCCCAGATAAACAAAGGCTAAGGGAGTTCATAGCCAAGAGACCCCCCCTACAACAAATCCTCAAGAAGGCCCTCATACCTGAGAAAAAGAGGGAAAACGGGGTTACAAAGCAAAGAATAAGGAGATAAATAGGAAGACCAAATCAGAAAATTGTATCTATACATCAGAACAGGTTAGCAAATACTCAAGAATAACATTAAAGATAAAGGGAGGGGTCAACCCAGTGGCACAGCAGTTAAGTTCACCCGTTCCACTTCTCAGTGGCCTGGGGTTTGCTGGTTTGGATCCTGGGTGCAGATATGGCACTGCTTGACAAAAACCATGCTGTGGTAGGTGTCCCATGTATAAAGTAGAGGAAGATTCGCATGAACCTTAGCTCAGGGCCAGTCTTCCTCAGCAAAGAGAGGAGGTTGGCAACAGTTAGCTAAGGGCTAATCTTACTAAAAAAAAACATAAAGGGGAGGAAAATGCCAAAAACAAAGACAATCTCATTTTAACCACAAACTAACTCACAACACAAGATGGAATAAGATGTGAGCAAAACAACTTAGGAGGGGAAGAGAGGGACTGAATCAGTTTAGTCTAAGGAAATAAGAAGCCATCAGAAAATGGACTATCTTATCTATGAGATTTTGAATACAAACCTCATGGTAACCACAAAACAAAAGAGCAGAACAGAGACACAATAAACAAGAAGCAAACAAAGAAACATAACATAAAAAATATGTAACTCAATTGGTAGACCAAACACATGGGACAAGAAACAAAGGAAATGCAGGAGAACCGGAAATTGAGTGATAAAATGGCAGCATTACACCCTGATATATTGATAATCGCCCTAAACGTAAATGGATTGAATTCTCCAATAAAAAGACACAGAGTGGCAAGATGGGTTAAAGAACAAGACCCAACAATATGCTGCCTCCAGGAAACACATCTCAGCTCCAATGACAAATACATGCTCAGAGTGAAGGGATGGAATATGATACTCCAAGCTAATGGCAAACAAAAGAAAGCAGGTATCACAACACTTATATCAGACAAAGTAGACTTCAAGATAAGACAGGTAAAGAGAGACAAAGAGGGGCAGTATATAATGATCAAAGGGACAGCCCACCAAGAAGACATACATAAATATCTATACATCCAACACAGGAGCACCAAAGTATGTAAAGCAACTATTAACAAAACTAAAAGGAGATATTAATCACAACACAATAATAGTAGAGGACCTCAAAACTCCACTCACATCAATGGATAGATCATCCAAACAGAAAATCAAGAAGGAAACAGTGGAATTGAATGGAACACCACACCACTTGGACTTGGTAGGGGAAGGGCGGTGGAGGTGGGCACAGGTTATGAAGGGGATCACTTATGTGGTGACAGACAAGAAATAGTATTCAACTGAAATTTCACAATGGTGTAAACTATTATGAACTGGATTTAAAAAAAGAATGTGTAGGCGGGACCAAGATGGCTGAGTGAGTAGTCTTCTTTGTCTTTCCCCCTTCGAATCTACAACTAATGGGACATTCATCGGTTAACAAAGGGTATCCATATAGCATCTCAAGATGCCTGAGAGACCTATGCTGCTATACATCAGAAGGCGGACAGACTTCCCCCTGGGGAGGAGATGGATATAGGTGAAAACTCTCTGACCCCCAACCCCCAGACAGCCTAGTACCTGCAAGAAGCTCTCTTCCAGCAGACTCCCCCATAGCATTGTCATGCACCAAGGTTGGGAGTGTGTATTCACCGGCAGAGCGATGGTGGAAACAGGTGACTACAGCCCTACCTAAGCCCCCCACAATTACACCTAAGCCCAGGGAGAAACTCCAGGGTCCCGCACCACTGGCAGGGAAAGCCTCTGCTCACCATTAGCAGAGAGTCCCTTCCCAGCTTTCAGAACGCCAGGAGGATCCCAAAGAGCAAGATCCCAGGCAAGGCAGCGGCCCACCAGCTGCCGCCAGACTCAGGACTCTGGCTGTGTCCCAGTTGGGGCAAGGGGCTCCCAGATATTCTGTGGGAGTGGTCTGGGGCTGGGTGGAGCTCCAGTGGCCTGGCTCCGTGGCTCAGGGGGTAATTTCAGGTTCCAACAGCAGCCTCAGTGAAAGCCTCTGTGCAGCACTAGTGGAGAGGCCCTGACTGGCAATCACAAGGCTGGAAGGCACTGGGGAAAAACTAGCACAGCTAGGTAACCACAGACTGCAGAAGATACCCATAGCTCTGCTGGGACCTATGGTGGACAAGTGTGATGTTGTGGGCTCTGACAGTGACAGAGCTGCGATTATAGGTGATCCTGCTCCTGGCTGCTGGGAGAGCCCCTAACACCGCTGCAGACCCCAAGGAGGGAGCGCATCTAGGTGGTCTGCAACAGTAGGCACCAGCAGCCTGAGGCCCCCTTGCAATTGTGCCCACACCTGACGAGGGACCCCACAGGACCACTGTGACTACGAGGAGGGGCCCAGGTCCAGTCAGTAACAGCTCACAGGGTTCCTGGTCAGTGCAGTCTAAACAGCTGCTCCCCCTACACACAGCAGTTGAAACAAGTGGAAGCAGTAACTAAACTGTATCTCTATGCAGAGGCACAAATCCACGCCATCAAGAAGTATGAAAAAATATATTAAATCTCCAGAACAGAAGGAAAATGACAAGTACCCAGAAAACAATCCTAAAGACAATGGAATCTATAACCTAAATGATGATGAATTCAAAACAGCCATTTTTAAAAAACTCAATGAGTTAAAAGAGAATTCAGATAGACAACTCAACAAGTTCAGGAGCTATGTCACAAAAGAGCTTGACACTATAAAGAAGAACCAATTAGAAATACTGGAGATGAAGAACACAATGGAGGAGATTAAGAAAAATCTGGGCTCTCTGAACAGTAGGGTCTATAATATGGAGGACAGAATTAGCAATTTGGAGGATAGGAATATAGAAATGCTGCAGACAGAGGAGGAGAGAGAACTAAGACTAGAAAGAAATGAAGAAACTCTCCGAGAATTATCTGACTCAGTAAGGAGATGCAGCATAAGGATTATAGGTATACTAGAGGGAGAAGAGAAGGAGAAGGGGGCAGAAGGCCTGTTCAAAGAAATAATGGCTGAGAACTTTCCAAACTTGGGGAGAGAGATGGAACTCCATATGACAGAAGCCAATAGATCTCCAAACTTTATCAATGTAAGAAGACCAACCCCAAAGCATATAGTAGTGAAGCTAGCAAAGTCAATGATAAATAGAAAATACTAAGGGCAGCCAGGCAGAAGAAAGTAACCTATAAAGGAACCCCCATAAGGCTATCAACAGATTTCTCAGGAGATACCTTACAGGCTAGAAGAGAATGGAATGATATATTCAAAAGTCTGAAGGACAAAAACCTGCAGCAAAGAATACTCTACCCAGCAAAAATATCATTCAAATATGATGGAGAAATAAAAACTTTCCCAAATAAAGAAAAGTTAGGGGAGTTCATTGCTACAAGACCTCCTCTTCAAGAAATGCTCAGGAAAAACCTCATACCTGAAAAATCAAAAAAAGGAAAGGGGTTACAAAAACCAGAACAAAGTAGATAAGCAGAAGGACAATAACAGAAAGTAGCAGCTCTCCATCACAACAGGTTAGCAAAAAAATAAAACATTAAAGATAAACAGAACGGAAACACCAGGAATAAATATAATCCTGTCATTTTAACCACAAATTCACAACACAAGATGGAAGAGGAAAAAAAATCTGACGATAACAACCTAGAAGGGTAAGAGAAAAGGGATGAAACGTTTTAATTTAAGGAAAGAAGAGTCTATCAGAAAAAGGACTATCTCATCTATGAGATGTGTTATACAAACCACCTGGTAACCACGAAACAAATAACAAGAATAAAGACACAAATTACAAATAAGAAGAAAGCCAATACAGAAATTTACCTACCTGAATTTTGAATCCAAAAATCATGGGACGGGAAACAAAGGAAATGCAAAAGAACTGGAAAACAAGTGCTAAAATGGCAGTGGTAGACCCCACGTTTCAATAATCACTCTAAATGTAAATAGATTGAACTCTCCAATCAAAAGACACAGAGTGGCAGGATGGATCAAAGAACAAGATCCAACAATATGCTGCCTCCAGGAAACACACCTCAGCCCCAAAGACAAACACAGACTCAGAGTGAAGGGATGGAAGACAATACTCCAAGCTAATAATGAACAAAAGAAAGCAGGTGTTGCCATACTTATATCAGACAAAGTAGACTTCAAAGAAAAACAGATAAAGAAAGACAAAGAAGGGCAGTATATAATGATCAAAGTGAAATTCCACCAAGATGACATAATACTTATAAATATATACTACCCAACATAGGAGCACCAAAATTTGTAAAGCAACTATTAACAAAACTAAAAGGAGACATCAACAAAAATACAATAATAGTAGGGTACTTCAACACCCCATTAACACCAATGGACAGAACATCCCGGCAGAAAATCAACAAGGAAATTATAGAATTAAATGAAAAATTAGATCAGATGGACCTAATAGATATATATAGGACACTTCATCCAAAAACAGCAGGTTACACATTCTTCTCAAGTGTGCATGGAACATTTTCAAGGATAGACCATATCTTGGGAAACAAAGCAAGCATCAATAAATTCAAGAGGGTTGAAATAATATCGAGCATCTTTTCTGATCATAATGCTATGAAACTAGAAATCAACTACAAGAATAAAGCTGGGAAAGGGGCAGAAATGTGGAGATTAAACAACATGCTACTGAACAAACAATGGTTTATTGAAGAAATTAAAGAAGCAATCAAATATTATCTAGAGACAAATGAAAATGAAAACATGCCTTACCAACTTCTTTGGGATGCAGCAAAATCAGTCCTAAGAGAGAAATTCATTGCAACACCGGCTCACCTTAATAAGCAAGAAAAATCTTACATAACCTCAAACGACTCCTAACAGAATTAGAAAAAGAAGAATAAACAAAGCCCAAAGTCAGTAGAAGGAGGGAAATAAAAAAATAAGAGCAGAAATAAACGATATTGAAACAAAAAAGACAGTAGAAAGGATCAATGAAACAAAGAGTTGGTTCTTTGAAAAAATTAACAAAATTGATAAACCCTTAGACAGACTTACTAAGAAAAAAAGAGAGAAGTCTCAAATAAATAAAATTAGAAATGAGAGAGGAGAAATCACAACAGATACCGAAGAAATACAAAGGATCATAAGAGAATACTATGAAAAACTATATGCCAACAAATTGAACAACCTAGAAGAAATGGATGAATTCCTAGACTCATACAACCTACCCAAACTGAATCAGGAAGAAATAGAGAATCTGAATAGACCAATCACAAGTAAAGAAATAGAAACAGAAATCAAAAACCTCCCCAAAAATAAGAGTCCAGGACCAGACGGCTTCTCTGGAGAATTCTACCAAACATTCAATGAAAATTTAATACCTATGCTTCTCAAACTATTCCAGAAAATTGAGGAAGATGGAAGACTCCCTAACACATTCTATGAAGCCAACATCACCCTGATCCCCAAACCTGACAAGGACAACACAAAGAAGGAAAACTACAGGCCAATATCACTGATGAACATAGATCCAAAAATCCTCAACAAAATTTTGAAAAACCAAATACAGCAATACATCAAAAAGATTATACACAATGATCAAGTGGAATTTATACCAGGGACACAGGGATGGTTCAACATCTGCAAGTCAATCAACGTGATTCACTACATTAACAAAATGAAAAACAAAACCCACATGATCATCTCAATAGATGCACAGAAAGCATTCGACAAGATCCAACATCCATTTATGATAAAAACCCTCAATAAAATAGGTATAGAGGGAAAGTACCTCAACATAACAAAGGCCATATATGACAAACCCACAGCCAACATCATACTCAATGGACAAAAACTGAAACCAATCCCTCTGAGAACAGGAACAAGACAAGGGTGCCCACTTTCACCACTCTTATTCAAAATAGTACTGGAGGTGTTGGCCTGAGCAATTTGGCAGGCAAAAGAAATAAAAGGGGACCAAATATGCAATGAAGAAGTAAAACTCTCACTGTTTGCAGATGACATGATCTTATATATAGAAAACCCCAAAAAATCCATAGGAAAATGATTAGAAACAATCAACAGCTACAGCAAAGTTGCAGGGTATAAAATCAACATACATAAATCAGTAGCATTTCTATACGCTAACAATGAACTAACAGAAAAAGAACTCAAGAACTCACTCCCATTCACAATCAAAACAAAAAGAATAAAATACCTTGGGATAAATTTAACCAAGGAAGTGAAAGATCTATACAACGAAAACTACAAGACTTTCTTGAACGAAATGGATGATGACATAAAGAGATGGAAAGACATTCCATGCATATGGATTGAAAGAATAAACATCGTTAGAATGTCCATAGTACCTAAAGCAATCTACAGATTCAACGCTATCTCAATCAGAATCCCAATGACATTCCTTACAGAAATTGAACAAAGAATCCTAAAATTCACATGGGGCAACAAAAGACCCCAAATTGCTAAAGCAATCCCGAGAAAGAAGAACAAAGCTAGAGGCATCACAATCCCTGACTTCAAAGCATACTACAAAGCTATAGTAATCGAAACAGCATGGTACTGATACAAAAACAGGTGCACAGATCAATGGATCAGAATTGAAAGCCCAGAAATAAAAGCACGCATCCATGAACAGCTAATCTTTGACAAAGGAGCTGAGGGCCTACAATGGAGAAAAGAATGTCTCTTCAACAAATTGTACTGGAAAAACTGGACAGCCACATGTGTAAAAGAATTAAAATTGACCATTCTTTTTCACCATTCACAAAAATAAACTCAAAATGGATCAAAGCCCTAAAGATTAGGCCTGAAACAATAAGTCTTCTAGAAGAGAATATAGGCAGTACACTCTTTGACATCAGTTTCAAAAGAATCTTTTTGGACACCATAACCCCTCAGATGAGGGAAACAAAAGAAAGAATAAACAAATGGGACTTCATCAGACTAAAGAGCTTATTCAAGGAAAGGGAAAACAGGATTGAAACAAAAAAACAGCCCACTAATTGGGAAAAAATATTTACAAGTTATTTATCCGACAAAGGGTTAATCTCCATAATATATAAAGAACTCACACAGCTCAACAACAAAAAATGAAACAACCTGATCAAAAAATGGGCAGGGGACATGAACAGACATTTCTCCAAAGAAGATATACGGATGGCCAATAGACACATGAAAAGATGCTCATCATCACTAATCATCGGGGAAATACAAATCAAAACTACAGTAAGATAGCACCTTACACCTGTTAGAATGGCAAAAATATCCAAAACCAAGAGTGACAAATGTTGGAGAGGTTGTGGAGAAAAAGGAACCCTCATACACTGTTGGTGGGAATGCAAACTGGTGCAGCCACTATGGAAAACAGTATGAAGATTTCTCAAAAAGTTGAAAATAGAAATACCATATGACCCAGCCGTCCCACTACTGGGTATCTATCCTAAGAACCTGAAATCAGCGATTCCAAAAGTCCCATGCACCCCTATGTTCATCGCAGTATTATTCACAATAGCCAAGACATGGAACCAACCTAAGTGCCCAGCAACTGATGATTGGGTAAAGAAGATATGGTATATATATACACAATGGAATACTACTCAGCCATAAAAAGGGTAAAATTGTCCCATTCACAACAACATGGATGGACCTTGAGGGTATTATGTTGAGTGAAATAAGCCAGACAGAGAAAGACGAACTGTGTATGACTCCTCTCATAGGTGGTAGTTAACATATAGACAAAGAGAACTGATCAGTGGTTACCAGGGGAAAGGGGGGGGTGTGGGTAGGGCACAAAGGGTGAAGTGGTGTACCTACAACATGACTAACAATAATGTACAACTGTAATTTCACAGGGTTGTTAACTATCATAATCTTAATTTTAAAATGTCAAAAAAAAAAAAAAGAATGTGTCTTGTGTGGTTTTCAATGAAATGTTCTATATGTATCTACTAAGTCCATCTGGCCTCATGTATTGTTTAAAGCTAATGTTTCCTTATTGATCTGATGTTTGGATGATGCATCCATTGGTCTAAGTGGAGTGTTAAATTCCACTACTATTATGGTGTTAATGTCTATTTCTCCTTCTATGGCTGTTAATATTTGCTTTATATATTTAGGTGCTCCTATGTTGAGTGCTTAAGGATATTTACAAGTGTTATATTCTCTTGTTGGAGTGATCCTTTTGTCATTATGTAGTGCCTGTCTTTGTCTCTTGTTACAGTTTTTGTTTTAAACTCTATTTTGTCTAATATAAGCATTGCTACCCCAGCTTTATTTTCTTTCCCATTTGCATGGAGTATGTTTTTCCATCCCTTCACTTTCAGTTTGTGAGTGTCTTTAGGTCTGAAGTGTGTCTCTTGTATGCAGCATATATGTGGGTCTTGGTTTTTATCCAATCAGCCACCCTATGCTTTTTGCTTGGAGCATTTAGTCTATTGACATTTAAAGTAGCCATTGATAAATATTTACTTATTGTTATTTTGTTGCTTTTTTTCTGGAAGTTTTAGTAGTTCTTCTCTGTTACTTCTTCTCTTGCTCTCTTCCCTTGTGACTTGATGGCTTTCTTTCATATTATGTTTGGGTTACTTTCTCTTAATTATTTGTGTATTTATTATAGGTTTCTAGTTTGTAGTTACCATGAGGTTCGTATACAATAATCTACGTATATAGAAATCTATGTTGAGTTGAAGGTCTCTTTAGTTTGACCGCTTTCTAAAAGCTCTACTCTTTTACTCCTCTCCTCCCACATTTTATGTTTTTGATATCATATCTACCCTCTCATTTTGTGTGTGTATCCATTACCCTCTTATCATTGAAACAGGTAATTTTAGTACTTTTGTCTTTTGACCTTGGTATTCTCTTAATAGGTGGTTGATCTGCTACCTTTACTGTATTTTTGCCTTTACCAGTGGTTTCATTGCCTCTTTTTTTTTTTGGATAATGTTATTTTTCCTATTTGTGGTCTTCTCTTTCCCACTTAAATATGTCCTTTTAGCATTTCTTGTAAAACTGGTTTCTTGATGATGAACTCCTTTAATTTTTGCTTGTCTGGGAAACTCTTTCTCTCCTTCCATTCTGAATGATAACCTTGCTGTATAGAGTATTCTTGGCTGTAGGATTTTTCCTTTCAGCACTGTATATAATCATGCCACTCACTTCTGTCCAGTAAGGTTTCTGCTGACAAATCAGCTGATAGGTTTAGGGGGTTTACTTTGTATGTCATTTGTTGCCTTTCTCTTGTGGGTTTTAGGATTCTCTCTTTATCTTTAATTTTGGAGATTTTAATTATAATGTGTCTTGGTGTGGGCTTCTTGGGATTTATCTTGTTTGGTGCTTTCTTTACTTCCTATACTTGGATGTCTGTTTCCTTCCTTAGGATAGGAAACTTCTCAGCTATTATTTCTTCAGATAGATTCTCCCCACTTTGTCTCTCTCTTTTCCTTCTGGGACACCTATAACAGGAATGTTAGTATGGTTGATGTTGTCCTGGAGTTCCCTTAGACTGTTCTTGTTCTTTTTAATTCTTTTTCTTTTATCTGTTCAGCTTGGGTGATTTCCTCTCATCTTTCATCCAGCTCATCAATCCATTCTTCTGTATCATCTGCTCTGCTATTGAGTTGCCCTAGTGACTTTTTCATTTCTAGTATTATATTCTTCATTTCTCATTGGTTACTTTTTTATATTTTCCAATTCCTTGTTGATGTTCTTACTGTGTTCATCTGTTCTTCTCCCAAGATGAATGTGTACCCTTTGACTTTTTGCTTCAACTCTCTGTCAGGTATATTGCTTATTGCTGTTTATTTGAATTCTTTTTTCTGTTGTTTTGTCCTGTTCCCTTGCTTGGAACATATTCCTTTGCCTCCTCTTTTTGCCTCTTTCTCTGTACTTATACGTATGTACTAGATGGGTCGGCTATGTCTCCTGATTTTGGAGAAGTGGCCTTATGTAGGAGACACATTTTGAGGCCCAACAGTGTGCTTCCCTCTCATCACCAGTTCCAAATGTTCCAGGAGTGACCCCTGTGTGGGCTACATGTATCCTTATCTTGTGACAGGGCTCCTCTTGCTGCAGGTGCCCAGGGAGTCTATGCTGTCCCCCTGACTGACTGGTTGTAGTACTCAGCTTCATGTTGCTGCTCCCAACACTTCAGTCAGTTAATCAGGTTTGGGGAGCCCCAGCACAGTTGGCTGCAAGGTTTAATAGCACATTCCTGTTTCAGTTTTTCTTTTAAGTAAATATGCCCCCAGCCTGGCTGGTTGTGAGGCTCAGCGGCTTACAATTCCTATAGGCCTCTGGCCTCCAAGGCTGTTGTCAACTCTCTCAGGATTTCAGCTGAGTAGTGCTGGCCCAATGCATGAGAGTCCCCAATTGTTTCAGGCTTTGGAAGGAGGGGCTGATCCCCTATGTGACTGTTGAGAAACACAGGTCTGCTGTTGCTGATACTCCCCATGCCCCAAAGGTCCACACCCACCATCAGCATAGTCCTGGCCCATGCACACTTCCCAATCCAACCCCGTGGGGTGGAACCAGTTACCCCACTGCAGAAACCCACATACACTCCACCCACATCCCACACTCTCCACCCACTCCTCATGCACTCCCTACCCCACAGAGACAGACCCACTCACCTGCCTGCAGAGGATCCTGGCACCCAGATTATGCATGCTGAAAAGTTGCCCAAGGGCTTGCTGTAGGATTGGACCAGTGTCTAGGGTGGGCTGCCTGACCTGGCTGAGCTGTATTAAATCTGGGCTCTAGTGCATGGGGCATACCCTGGGCTAACAGGCCAGGGGAAGAACTCCAATGGCATCTTCCAGCATCTATTTCAGCACACATATACTAGGTCAGGATAATGACTTCTGCCAATGTCTCAGTCCCTGGAGAGGTCTCACCTCTCACTGAGATGCATCCTGAGCCTGTCAGTTGAGTCTCTTTTCACCAAAGGACTGTGCAACTTTCTTTCTGTTGATTGTAGGTTGCTTTCTTAAATGGGAAAATTTGTGTATGGGCCTTTTAAGACAAGAATTTTTTCCACTTATGTCCCCTATCTTTTCTAGGGGCATTCCCCATTGTAGTTAATAGCCAGCAAAACCAGACATTATGACACCTGTCTCAGTTGTGCTGAGTCTGAAGGATGCTTATAGCAGCAACACTCCCCTGCTCAGGTTCCCCACTCCTACAGGGAAGGCAGTGTACTTTATGATTGCTCCCAGCTGGCCAGCTGTGAAGCTCTGCAGCTCATGATGGTGGCAATTTTCTCTCCAGACAGGAATTTCAGCCTTTTCTGCCTCAGTCAAGACTGTCCCTTGTGGCAGGGGTTCTTTTTATTGAGTTTCCATTTCTCTCTCAGGGGTAATTTTTCCTAAAACAGTTGTAACTCGGTTGTGTTCTTGGGAGGAGATGAGGTCAGAGTCTGCCTATGCAAACATCTTGACACCCACTTCTCCATTGTATTTCTGAGGTGTCCATTGTAATTTCTCCTCTTTGTGTCTGATTTTATTTATATGAACCTTCTCTCTTTCTTTCTTGTTGAGTCTATCTACAGGTTTGTTAATTTTGTTTATCTTTTCAAAGAACCAGCCCTTGGTCTCATTGATTTTTTCTATTGTTTTTAAAATCTCTATTTCATTTAGTCTGCTCTGATTTTTATTATTTCATTCTTTCTAGTGACTTTGGGCTTTTGTGTCCTTCTTTTTCTAGTTCTTTTAGGTATGGTGTTAGATTCTTTATCTGAGATTTATCTTGTTTCTTCAGTTTGGCACGTATTGCTATAAATTTCCCTCAGTACTGCTTTTGTTGCAGCAGAAGTTTCAGTAGGTTGTGTTTTCATTTGTCTCCAGATACTTCTTGATTTCTCCTTTGATTTCTCCATTGATCCAATAATTGGGCAGTAGCATGTTGTTTAGTCTCCACATATTTGTCAGTTTTCCAGCTTTCTTGTTATAATTGATTCTAGTTTCACACAATTGTGGTAAGAAAAGATGCTTGATATGATTTTAATCTTCTTAAATTTATTGAAGGTTTTGTTTCCCAACATATGGTCTATCTTTGAGAATGTCACTTGTGCACTTGAGAAAAATGTATATTCCCTTGCTTTGGGCTGGCATATTATATATAAACATATTAAGTTCATCTGGTCTTGTGTTTCATTTAAGGCTAATGTTTCCTTTTTGACTTTCTGTCTGGATGATCTATCCACTGATGTAACTGGTAGTGTAATGTCCCCTACCGTTATTGTGTTGCTGTGAGTTTCTCCCTTTCAGTCTGTTAATAGTTGCTTTATATACTTTAGTGCTCCTGCATTAGGTGCATATATATTAATGAGTGTTATGGCTTCTTGGTGGAATGTGCCATTTATCATTATAAAATATCCATCTCTGTCTCTTGTTATCTTTTTTGGCTTGAAGTCTACCTTGTCTGATATAAGTATGGCTACACCTGCTTTCTTTTGGTTACCATTTGCATGGAGTACCATCTTCCATCTGTTCATTCTGAGCCCATGTTTGTCTTTAGGGCTGAGATGGGTCTCTGGGAGCAGCATAATGTTGGGTCTTTTTTTTTAATCTGTCCATCCGCTCTGTGTCTTTTGACTGGTGAATTTAATCGATTTACATTTAGATTGATTTTGACATATGAGTGCTTAATATTGCCATTTTGTCTTTTGTTTTCTTGTTTTTCTATATTTCCACTGTTTCTTTTTCCTTGTATCACTATCTGCCACTTCAGTTTGGTGGTTTTCTGTGATGCTGTTCTCTGTCATCTCTTTATTACAATTTGTGAGTCTTCTTGACTTTTTGTTTTGTGGTTACATTCATGTTTGTATAAAGATCTCATAGATAAAATTGTCCTTTTTCTGCTGATAGCATATTAGCTCGATTAGTCTAAGCAGGTTCTGTTCTTTACCTTTTCCCTTTCCATATTTTTGTTGTCACAAATTATTCTTTTTTGTGTTGTGAGTTTGTGACTAAATTGAAGTGTTTATAGTTATGTCTGATCCTTTCTTTCCCTTTAGCCTTCACGTTACATTTAAGTGTCTACTAACCTATTCTGATATAGACTTGCAATTTTATGATTCTGTCTCTTTATCACCTTGCTCAAAACGTTGTTAACCTTTGCCTTTTTGTTTTGAGTAGGAGGGCTACTTTCAACATTTCTTGTAAGGCAAGTCTAGAGGTGATGAACTCCCTGAGCTTTTGTTTGTCTGAGAAAGATTTTATTCCTCTGTCATATCTGAAGGAAAACTTTGCTTGCTAGAGTATTCTTGGCAGATAGTTTTTGTCATTTAATATGTTAAATATGTCATTCCACTCTCTCTTTGCCTGTAGAGTTTTGCTGAGAAATCCACTGAAAGCCTGATGGGGGTTCCTATGTAAGTTACTTTCTTCTCTCTGGCTGCCCTTAAAATTCTTTCTTTCTCATTGACTTTTGACAGTTTTAATATTATGTGCCTTGGAGAAGGTCTTTTGAATTAAGATAATTAGAAATTCTATTACCTTTATGTACTTGCATGTCCAGTTTCTTCCTGCTTTGGGACTTCTCAGCTATTATTTCTTTGAATAAGCTCTCCAATCCTTTCTCCTTCTCTTCTTCTTCCATGATACCTATTATCCTCATGTTACTTTTCCTAATTATGTTGGATATTTCTCATAGAATTTCTCCATTTTATTATAATCTTAGTTCTCTCTCCTCTTCCACCTGAATCATTTCTTGATTTCTATCTTCGGGCTAATTAACTCTCTCCTCTATATGGTCTACTCTATTTCGAATGCTTTCTACTTTATTTTTCACCTCATTAATTGTGTTCTTCAGCTCCAGAATTTCTGTTTGTTTGTGTTTTTGTAGAGTTCCAATCTCTTTGGTGAAGTACTCCTTCTATTCATTAATTTTATTCCTGAACTCATTGAACTGTCTTTCTGAATTTTCTTATAACTCGTTGAGTTTCTTCCTGACAGCTATTTTGAATTCTCTGTCAGTTCATTTGTAATCTGTGACTTCTCATTTGGTTTCTGGAGAGTTGTCATTCTCTTTCTGTTGTGATGTATTATTGTAGTTCTTCATGGTACTTGATGAGTTATTGTCTACCAGAGCTTTGCAGTAGTAGGCACCTTTCTTATCTGGGTAAGGCTTTGTTTACTTTGATTCTGAGCTGTTTCTGGTTGTATTTGAGAGCCTATACTTTCCACCTTCCTCTTCCTCTGCTGGACGTGTCATCAGTTCCTTCCTTGTGCTGCTTGTGCCTCTGAACTTGCTGGTGCCTTGCTGCTTATGGTGTTCCTGCAGTCTCAAGTGTCACCACCATAGACACCAGGCTGCAACACTTCTGCTTCTGGGGTCCCCTGGGTCTCATTTTTCCCCACTAGGTTTCCACAGGCTCTCTATGGGCTCAGATGCTGCTACCCTATGCACCACCTTCAATACTTCTCCCAGGTTTTCTGGAGGTGCTACCAGCACTGTTGCCAGGGGCACTGGGTTCATAGGTGTCTTTGTTGCTGCTGGGGACTCAGCACCCTCACTCTTGGTAGAGCCAGAGTAAGGGGTGCCACCACTGGAGATTGGGTCACATGTTCTGCTGTGGTTTCTGAAACCTCAGGTTGCAGGTACAATCTGCCACTGGTTGGGATAGCAGGGGCTTAGCAGGGAGCGAGTGTTGTGGCTGCTCACTCATGCAACCTCTGGTTGCTGGCACAAGCCAGTGTGTTCTAAAATCTCAGGTCAGGGTGCCCGACCCTAGCCAGGAAAATCTGTATTTTGGATACTGTCCCCACTGTTGGAAAGACTGGGCCACTGCCACGGGAAAAGGAAGGGCCTGGGTCAGTTCTGCTCTGTGTCCTGAATCCTCAGGATGTGTGCACCACCTGCCACTGCTGGTGGGGAGGAGGTACTAAGCCTCAAGTCCCATTTCTGCCACTGAAGCCTCTGTTTGCAGGCATGCACAAGTGTATGTGAATTGGCATTTTGTTTATCATTGCCAGGGGAGGGGGCTGGGTCAATGGCTCTACTGTATGTCCTGAATCCTTAAGGCATGTGTGCTTCCCATCACTGTTGGGGGTCAGGCACTAAGCCATGAGTGCCATGTCTGCCCCTGCAGCCTCTGTTCACAAGCATGTGTGCTAGTGTGAGGATCCACATTTTAGGTCGCTGCTGTGGGCAGAGGGAGAAGGAGCTATTCCCCTAGTTCCACTGCCTCCCAGAGTTCCAGTCTACCCACCTTCAGAGTATAGATGCATGGATCTCTCCAGTGTTCTCTTCTGCTTTATAGTGAGTCATTTGTTGGTCAATGGATGTCTTATGGGTTGTAACTTAGAGGGGCAAGACAAAGGGAATAACTCCCTCTTCCATGATGCTGGTGTCACTTCCTGTTTTATTTTCTTCGTAACAGTTATCATTATCTGAAATATTCTTTTTTGTTATTGTTGTTTATCTGTGTATTGCTATCTGTCACCACTAAAATGTAAAAATTTATATCAGGAACCTTGACTGTCTTGTTCATTGCTGTATCCCCCATGCCTAGAATAAAGCCTACAATAGGGAACTGATACATACTTGTTGGATGGATGAACAAATAATAAATATGTTGGAGGAAGTATCCACCAGCCTATCATCTCAGGATGACTTCTATCATTCCTAACATACCTGAACTCCATTGCTTGCACTCTCTCCAGTTATTCTGTCAGCCAAGATCTTTTCTAAGAACCAGAAGCAGGGAGCAAATCCAAGGGACTGATGAAACATGGCATTCTCAGCAACAATCCCTTGACTAGCTTTCTGAGGACATAAGCAAAATTCTGGCTGCCATCTCCAACCATAAAGGAGTTGAATATAGGAAAATGAAAATGTTCTGTTTCTGACTGGGTAAGTAGGACCCTCTGAAATATTATTGAGGGTTTGTGGCCAAGTATCAATAAGCTGACCCAAGTATTAGCTACTCTAGCTAAATTTAAAGTAACTAAATGGAGATCTTATACCCTCCAGGAACCATTCAAAAGTCTCTGAAGTTATGACAGTAAACACTGTCACACTGTCATACATATCCAGCACCTCAATAACCCCAAACATCACCCTCTGTGCCCTGCTTTTGGGGAACAAACTTGGTATGACTCTCTGACCTCTGGAATTATATTTAATAATTTATCTATACACCCTCCAAATTCACAGTTGTGCTCTCTCTTGAGCTCCAGAAGTTAAATATCCCATTGAACTAACTTACCTTGAACTCATGAATCCAAGAGCAGGCTATTTTATGATTCCTAAGAACGTAGTATCTCACACGGCAGAGATGGGTTCAACACACTCCCTTTAGCTATGACTGTGTCCTAAGTAATCCAGGGCTGTTGCTTCTTGGTGCAGGGGAAAGGGTCTCTGGTGCTTTCAAAATGATTATTCTTTCACAATCAATGTGAACCCATACATATTCTGACAAATGACTTTTACACACTCTTCTCCTGAAACTGCTATAGCTAAAACAATATGTACCTCATAACACACCAACTTTATCCCTACAGTGGTATGTGTGTGGAGAGGGCAGTTAGAAAAGAGAATACTTCCTTTTTCATTATGCCCTTATGCCCTGCTATCAAAGCTGGAAGACAGAGCAGGTGGTTATCTTTCAGGAGGCAGTGGTAGCACAGTAACCAAATTTCTCACCAGGTCCCAGAAAAGTGTAATGCTCAGTTACTTCTAAGAGTATCTCTAATGCAAATCTAAAAACATTGATATGCATACTCTCACCAGAATCACACAGTGTATTAACACCTAGTGCTCTACACAAAGAAGTACAAAGAGGTGTACTATGATGGGATTCACAGCTGTGATCCATAATAAATCTCCCTTTAGCCAAAGGGATGGGGAAGAAGGGGAAAAGGAAGAGTTAAGATAACTTTGGCTTTTCTAATTCTGTTTTTGTCATTCTGAGAAGTGCTTGAGTCTGCTCTGTGGGCATTTGAAACATGCAGAGTCTTGGATTTTTGCAGCAGTTCAGTTTGTTACTGAAACCATAATGGGTTCCCTCCTGGTGAGTAAAATTAGACTCTAGACCAGAAGTAGTTGTCTTACAAAGTAAAGTATATTTGCAGCAAATAGAAGACCATGAGGAATCATCTCCAAAGTCATGGCATCCACGAAAAACAGAAGCAGGGACATTAATTTTGTATGGGGCATGAATATTCAAAAGGGAGATGTGTGTATTAACTTCTGCAGGATAAGTTGAAGAACATGCTCCCACATACACTGCAGGTTACGGTAATAAGGCCTAAGCTCCTCCTGGAGAGATCTTAGCATTAAAAATAAGGTAAAGGTCATAGATGTAGCTCTTGTGGTGAGGCTTAGTCTTGTTCAGGGAGGTTGGTGATTGCATCTCCTTAACAAAAGAAAAAAGAACAATTTGGAAAAAGAGTTAAAATATCCAAACCCATCCTTTATTAAGTTTAGATTCTGACTTTCTCCTACAGACTCTGCAAGTTGTTGCTTCCACTGTGCTAGGCAGAGTTGATAATTTGTCACCACTCCAAGAACTTTATATGAAGGGCATTCAGGTCTTGGTGGTAATTGAGACTGACCAGCACATATTCCATTGGTGCTAGTTTGGATCAACTAGAAAGGAGTATCCCTTTGGTTATGGCATCTGAACACTTGGCTTGGAAAGTTGAGAAGTAGGCAGTGACTTTTTCTTTGAGCTTGCACAGGTAGCTCACCAGGCACCTTAGAATCACTTAATTGGAAACCGCAGCTACCCTATTGGTCAGTCAGTGATCCATCAGTGGCCCCTTGGCCTCTGCCACAGTCTCATTGTAGAGATAAGGTAAGGAAGAAGCAGGGGAACCACACTACTTGATCTCCTCAGCTGGTTTACCCTGAGGAGAAATCAAAATAGAAATATATATGGAAACACTATGAAGAACCCCCATTAGGTCGGGATGGGTTTGAACCAGATGCAGTTAAAGCCATTCAGTTTGACTCTGTCCCTGTAGACCTAATAAGGGAAGCCGTCAAACTAACCTGTCAGGAGAAGACGTGAAAGTAAAGCCTCTGATAAGTTCTTTGATGACCACTCCCAGAATTAAGGGGAATCCATGAACTCCGTCAGTGCCATAATGCTGAGGTCACAAGTCAAGTTCACACAAGGGCCAGACATAACACATATGTGTGAAATGGGTTTAATGGGGATTCTAACAAACTGAAGAGTGCATACTGTATCTGAAGGGTAACTATTGCTATTCAGCTCTAACAATGGTTGTCATCCAGATCAGTGGACACAGTGTGACCAGAACTTTTTGATGCTTTAAGGGAAGGTAAAAATCTGGAGTTTTAGGAAGGTGATAGTGTCACGGCAGAATGAGTTCTCCCCTTGAAATGTCCCCTCTAAAATACAACCAAAAAGACATTCATACTCCAACAGAGGACATTCACACATCACAAAAGATGTCTGAGAGACCTGTACAACCATACGTCTGAAGGTGGTTGTACTGGATGCTCTGGAGGAAGTGGAAACTGGTAAGCAGGACTTTTCCCAATGGCAGCCAGTGACCTCAGGACAGCACATGGCTCTGAGAGGAAAGAGGGGGTGGCTCTCTGCAGGAGTAACATTGCTGTCTAAGTTCCTTCACAGCCTGTGGGAAAGCCTCACACATAGAGGAGACTAAGCTGTTGTGAGGGTGTCTTCATCAAGGTAGCAACTCAGGAGATCAGTTGGTGAGGGGCCAGATAGAATGCCCCGGAATCATGCAGGAGAAAGAAAGTGCCCCTCCCCCTTCCCAGCAGATCAGCCAGAGCTCAGAGAGAGAGGCAGGAGCTGGAGGAGGCACACAGGTGAGGGGAAGCACCCCTTCCCTCGACTAGCACTTCAGCTCTGTGATCACCCAGAATGCCACACAGGGAGAAAAGTAGCAGCTAGGGAGGCACACAGGTGTAATAAAGTGCCCCTCCACCCACGCAGCACTGCAGCCCTGTGATTGCCAAGAGTGCCACACAGAAAGAAAAATCAGTGGAGGTGTGCAGGTATAAGAAAGCACTCCTTTCCCCATCTGGCACACTCACCCAGAGCCATGCAATAACCCAGAGCACTGCTCAGAGAGAAAAGAAGTGGCTGGGGGAAGTGCAGGTGAAGGAAGGCACCCCTTCCCCTGCCAGGCACTCCAGCCCTGTGATCTACCAGAGCTCCGTACAGAGAGAAAATCAGTGGCTTGGGGAAGTGCAGGTGAAAGAAAGCACCCTGCTCCCTGCACAGCACTAAAGATCTGCCATCATTCCAAGTATTGCACAGAGAGAAAAGGAGTAAGTGGCCAGAGCTAGGGAGCCATGGATTGTTCTTGGCTCAGTATACACACCACCTGATACCCACCCAGTAGCAGCAGGTGAAAGCAGTGACCAGATAATGTCACTATGTGGAGACAAAAGTCCATGCCATCCAGCAGTATGAAAAAGTATGTTAAATCTCCAGACCTGAAGGAAAACGAAAAGTACCCAGGAACAAACCATGAAGGCACAGAAATTCATAACCTAAATGAGAAAGAATTCAAAATAGCTATCATGAAAAAACTCAGTGAGTTACAAGAAAGCACAGAGAGACAATTGGTCAAATTCAGCAGCTTCTGAACAAAAGAGATTGAAACCATAAAGAAGAACCAATCATAACTTATGGAGATGAAAAACACATTGGATGAGATAAAGAAAAATCTGGATTCTGTAAACAACAGAGCTGACATTATGGAGGGCCAAATTAGCAACTTAGAGGACAGAAATATAGAAATGCTTCAGATGGAGAAGAGAGAGCTAAGACTAAAAAGAAATGAAGAAGCTCTCATAAAAATATCTGACTCAATTAGGAAATGCAGCATAAGGATTATAGGTTTTCCAGAAGGGTAAGAGAAGGAGAGTGGAGCAGAAAGCTTGTACAAAGAAATAAGAGCTGAGAACTTACCAAACCTGGGGAAAGAGGTGGAAATACAAGTGAACAAAGCCAATAGATCTCCTAATTACATCAATGTAAATGACCTACTGCAGTGCATATAGAAGCAAAGAGGGCAAAATTCAATGACAGAGAAAAAATACTAAGGGCAGCAAGGCAGAAGAAGATAACTCACAGAGGAACCCCATCATGCTTTAAGCATATTTCTCAGCAGAAACCATATAGGCTAGTAGAATGGAATGATATATTCAAAATTCTGAAAGGCAAAACTTTCAGCCAAGAATACTCTATCCAGCAAACATAGCCTTCAGATATGAGGGACAAATTAAATCTCTCCCAGACAAACAAAAGCTGAGGGGGTTTGTAGACACGAGACCCCTCCCCCCAAAAAAAATCCTCAAGAAGGACCTCACACCTGAAAAATATTAAAAAAGGGAGAATGGGGTCACAAAACACAGAGTAAGGAGACAAATAGATAGACAGAATCAGAATAGAATAGCAAATATTCAACTATGGCATCAGGCTAAGGGGAAAGAAAACACCAAAAACAAAGACAATCTTGTCACTTTAACCACAAACTCAGAACACGAGTTGGAATAAGATATGAGAATAATAACTTATGAGGGGAGGAGGAAAGGGACTGAATCAGTTTAGACTAATGAAATAAGAGACCACCAGAAAATGGACTATGTTATATATGAGATTCTTAATACAAACTTCAGGGTAGCCACTAAACCAAAAAGCAGAACAGAGATACAAAAAATAAATAAGGAAAAAACTAAGAAACACAGCATAAGAAACTGCAGAAGTCAATGGGTAGACCAAAAAACACAGGACAAGAAACAAAAGACATGCAGGAAAACTGGAAAACGAGTGAGAGAATGACAGCATTAAGCCCTCATACATCAATAATCACCCTCAATGTAAATGGATTGAACTCTCCAATAAAAAGACACAGAGTGGCAAGATGGATTAAAGAACAAGATCCAACAATTTGTTGCCTCCAGGAAACACATCTCAGCTCCAATGATAAGTACAGGCTCAGAGAGAAGGAGTGGAAGATGATACTCCAAGCTAATGGCAAGCAAAAGAAAGCAGGAGTCACAATACTTATATCAGACAAAGTAGACTTCAAGATAAGGCAGGTAACGAGAGACAAAAAGGGACAATATATAATGATCAAAGGGACACTCTGTCAAGAAGAAATAATGCTTATAAATATCTATGCACCCAACACAGGAGCACCAAAGTTCATAAAGCAACTATTAACAAACCTAAAAGAAGATATCGAAAACAACACACTAGTAGGGGACCTCAACACCCCACTCACATCATTGGACAGATCATCCAGACAGAAAATCTACAAGGAACCAGTGGAATTAAATGAAAAGCTAAAACAGTTGGACTTAATAGACGTATATAGAACACTCCATCCAAAAACAGCAGAATACAAATTCTTCTCAAGTGCACATGTAACATTCTCAAGGATAGACCATATGTTTGGAAACAAGGCAAACCTCTACAAATCTAAAAAAATTGAAATAATAACAAGCATCTTCTGTGATCATAATGCTATAAAGCTAGAAATTAATTACAAGAAAAAAGCTGAGAAAGGGACAAAGATGTGGAGACTAAACAATATGGTATTAAACAAGCAAGGAATCATTGAAGAAATTAAAGAAGAAATCAAAAAACATCTGGAGACAAATGAAAATGAAAACATACCATAGCAACTCATATGGGACACAGCAAAAGCTGTATTAAGAGGGAAATTCATGGCAATACAGGCTCACCTTAACAAACAAGAAAAATCCCAAGAAAACAATCTCAAATTACCCCTAACTGAACTGGAAAAAGAACAAAAAAAGCCCAAACTCATCAGAAGGAGAGAAATAGTAAAAATCAGAGCAGAAAGAAATGCTATTGAAACAAAAAAGGCAGTAGAAAGGATCAATGAAACAAAGAGCTGGTTCTTTGGGAAGATAAATAAAATTGACAACCTCCTAGCCAGACTTACAAAGAAAAAAAGAGAGAAAGCTCCAATAAACAAAATCAGAAATGAAAGAGGATAAATATCAACAGACTCCACAGAAATACAACGGATTATAAGATAATACTATGAAAAACTCAATGCCAACAAAACGGATAATCTAGAGGAAATGGATAAATTCTTAGACTCTTACAACCTCCCAAAGCTGAGTCAAGAAGAAACAAACAATCTGAACAGACTAATCACAAGGAAGGAGATTAAAAGAGCAATCAAAAGCATCCCAAAGAATAAAACCCCAAGACCAGATGGCTTTCCTGGGGAATTCTACCAAACATTCAGAGAGTATTTAATACCCATCCTTTTCAAGCTATTCCAAAAAATTAGGGAGGATGGAACACTTCCTAACACATTCTATGAGGCCAAAATCACTCTGATACCCAAGCCTGACAAGGACAGCACAAAAAGGGAGAACTACAAGGCCAATATCACTGAGGACCATAGATGCAAAAATTCTAAACAAACTTTTGGCAACCCGAATTCAGCAATACATAAAAAGTATCATATATCATGGTCAAGTGGGATTCATAGCAGGGAAGGAGGGATGGTTCAACATCCGAAAAATCAATCAACATGATACACCACATCAACAAATTGAGGAACAAAAATCACATGATCATATCAATAGATGCAGAGAAAGCATTTGAAAAGATCCAACAGGGAGTTATGATCAAAACTCTGAACAAAATGGAGATAGAAGGAAATTACCTCGACATAACAAAGGCCATATATGACAAACCCACAACCAACATCATACTCAATGGGAAAAAGTTGAGCACCATCCCCCTGAGAACAGGAATGAGACAAGGGTGCCCTCTTCTCATCACTCTTATTCAACATAGTACTGGAGGTTTTGGCCAGAGAAATTAGGTAAGAGAAAAGAATAAAAGGAATCCAAACAGGGAGTGAAAAAGTGAAACTCTTGCTGTTTGCAGACGATGTGATCTTATATATAGAAAACCTCAAAGAATCCATTGTAAAACTATTAGAAATAACCAACAACTACAACAAAGTTGCAGTGTGTAATATCAACTTGCTTACATAAATCAGTAGCATTTCTATACTCTAATAACAAGCTAAGAGAAAAAGAACTCAAGAACACAATACCATTCACAATTGCAACAAAAATAATAAAATACCTTGGGGTAAATTTAACCAAGGAAGTGAAAGACCTATGCAATGAAAACTACAAGACTTTCCAGAAAAAAATTGATGACGACATAAAGAGACGAAAGACATTCCATGCACATGGATTGGAAGAATAAACATAGTTAAAATGTCCATACTACCTAAAGCAACCTAAAGGTTCAATGAAATCCCAATCAGAATCCTGATGACATTCTTTACAGAAATTGAACAAAGAATCCTAAAATTCAAATGGGGTAACAAAAGACCCCGAATTGCTAAAGCAATCCTGAGAAAAAAGAACAAAGTGGGAGGCATCACAATTCCTGACTTCAAAACATACTACAAAGCTACAGTAATCAAAACAGCTTAGTACTGGTACAAAAACAGGTGCACAGATCAATGGAACAGAATTAAAAGCCCAGAAATAAAACCACACATCTATGGACAGCTAATCTTAGACAAAGGAGATGAGGGCATACAATGCAGAAAAGCAAGTCTCTTCAACAAATGGTTCTGAGAAAACTGGACAGCCTCATGTAAAAGAATGAAAATTGACCATTCTTTTTCACCATTCACAAAAATAAAGTCAAAATGGATCAAAGACCTAAAGGTAAGACCTGAAACCGTAAGGCTTCTAGAAGAAAATATAGGCAGTACACTCTTCGACATCAGTATTAAAAGGATCTTTTCGGACACTATGTCTTCTCAGACAAGAGAAACTATAGAAAGAATAAACAATTGGGACTTCATCAGACTAAAGAGCTTCTTCAAGGCAAAGGAAAACAGGATTGAAAGAAAAAGTAACCCACTAATTGGGAAAAATTATTTGCAACTCATATATCCAACAAAGAGTTAATCTCCATAATATATAAAGAACTCACACAACTCAACAACAAAAAAATAAAACAAACTGATCAAAAAATGGGCAGGGGACATGAACAGACATTTCTCCAAAGAAGATATACGGATGACCAATAGGCACATGAAAAGATGCTCGTCATCACTGATCATCAGAGAAGTGCAAATCAAAACTACACTAAGATATCACCTTACACCTGTTAGAATGGCAAAAATAACCAAAACAAAAAGTGAAAAATGTTGGAGAGGTCGTGGAGAAAAAGGAACCCTCATACACTGTTGGTGGGAATGCAAACTGGTGCTGCCACTATGGAAAACAGTATGAAGATTTCTCAAAAAGTTAAAAATAGAAATGCCATTTGACCCAGCCATCCCACTACTGGGTATCTATCCAAAGAACTTGAAATCAGCAATTCCAAAAGTCCCATGCACCCCAATGTTCATCGCAGCATTATTTCTAATAGTCAAGACATGGAAGCAACCTAAGTGCCCATCAACTGATGATTGGATAAAGAAGATATGGTATATATACACAATGGAATACTACTCAGCCATAAAAACGGGTAAAATCGTCCCATTCACAACAACATGGATGCACCTTGGGGGTATTATGTTAAGTGAAATAAGCCAGATAGAGAAAGACAATCTCTGTATGACTCCACTCATATGTGGAAGTTAAACATGTAGACAAAGAGAAAAGATTAGTGGTTACCAGGGGCAAGTGGGGGTGGGGGGTGGGCACAAAGGGTGAAGTAGTGCACCTACAACACGACTGACAGACAATAATGTACAGCTGAAATTTCACAAGGTTGTACACTATCATAATCTCCACAAAATTTTTTAAAAAGATCAAATAAGACATGACAAAAATAACTTAGAAAGGGAAAAGGAAAGGGACGGAATTGCGATAGTCTAAGGAAATAGAGGCTATCAGAAAATTGACTCTCATCTACTAGACTTTTTATACACACTTAAGCATAATCCCTAAACAAATAATTAGAATGGAGACACATATGATAAACAAGGAGAAAATGAAGAAAACCATCAAAGAAAACTACCTAATCAAATTGGTAGTGTGAAGTACTCAAGATGAAAAAACAAAGAAATTCAGGGGAAGTGGGAAACAAGGAAGAAGATGGCAGCATTAAGCACTCACATATCAATAATCACTCTAAATGTAAATGGATTGAATTCTCCAATCAAAAGACATGGAGTGGCAGGATGGATTAAAGAAGAAGACCCAACAATACGCTGCCTCCATGAAACACATCTCAGCTCCAAAGACAACACAGGCTTAGAGTGAAGGGATGGAAGATATACTCGAAGATAACAGCCAACAAAAGAAAGCACATGTTGCCATAATTGTATCAGACAAAGTAGACTTCAAGATAAAATGAGTAAAAAGAGACAAAGAGGGGAGGTATATAATGATAAAAAGGACACTCTACCAAGAAGACATAACACTTATAAATGCACCCAACACAGGAGCACAAAAGTACATAAAGCAACTATTAACAAACCTAGAAGGAGATATTAACAACACAATAATAGTAGGGAACCTCAACACCCCATTTACATTAATGGATAGATCATCCAGATAAAAAGTCAACAAGAAAATAGTGGAATTGAATAAAAAACTCGACCAGATGGACTTAATAGATATATATAGAGCACTCCATCCAAAAACAGCAGAATATACATTCTTCTCAAGTACCCATGGAACATTCCCAAGGATAGACCATATATTGGGAAACAAGGCAAGCCTCAATAAATTTAAGAAGATTGAAATCATATCTAGCATCTTTTCTTACCATGATGCTATGAAACTAGAAATAAACTTCAAGAAAAAAGCTGAGGAAGGAACAACAATGTGGAGACTAAACAACATGCTACTGAACAACCAGTGTATAACTGAAGAAATAAAGGGAGAAATCAAAAAATATCTGGAGACAAATGAGAATGAAAGCACGCCACACCAACTCATATGGGATGCAGCAAAAGGGGTCCTAAGAGGGAAATTTATAGCAATATGAGCCCACATTAATAAACAAGAAACATATCAAATAAGCTATCTTAAACTACACCTAACAGAATTAGAAAAAGAAGAGCTAACAAATCCCAAAGTCAGCAGAAGGAGGAAGGTAATAAAAACTAGAGCAAAATAAATGAAATTGAAACAAAAAAGACTGTAGAAAGGATCAATGAAACAAAGAGCTGGTGCTTTGAAAAGATAAACAAAATCGACAAACCCTTAGCCAGACTCACTAAGAAAAAAAAGAGATAAGGCTCAAATAAACAGAATTAGAAATGAAAGAATAAAGTACAGCAGATACCACAGAAGTACAAAAGAGTATAAAAGAATATGGTGAAAAACTATATGCCAACAAATTGGGACAACCAAGAAGAAATGGAGAAATGCTTAGACTCTTACAACCTTCCAAAACTGAATCAAGAAGAAATAGAGAACCTGAATAGACAAATCACAAGTAAAGAGATTGAAACAGTAATCAAAAACCTCACAAAAACTAAAAGTCCAGGACCAGACAGCTTCTCCGGAGAATTCTACCAAACATTACAAGAAGAATTATTACTGATCCTTCTCAAACTATTCCAATAAATTGAGGAAGATGGAACAAATTCTAACACTTTCTATGAAGGCAACATCACCCTGATACCAAAGCCAGACAAGGACAACAGAAAGAAGGAAAATTACAGGCCCATATCACTGATGACTATAGATGAAAGAGTCCTCAAGAAAACATTGGCAAACTGAGTACAGCAATACATTAAAAAGATGATACACCATGATCAAATGGAACTCATGCCAGCGACACAGGGATGGTTCAACATCCACAAGTCAATCAATGTGATACTCCACATTAACAAAATGAGGAACAAAAACCACATGATAATCTCAGTAGATGCAGAGAAAGCATTTGACAAGGTCCAACATCCATTCATGATAAAAATTCTCAATAAAATGAGTATATAATGAAAATACCTCAACATGATAAAGGCCATATGTGACAAACCCACAGTTAACATCATACTCAATAGAGAGAAACTGAAAGCCATCCCTCTGAGAACAGGAACAAGACAAGGTTGCCTTGTCTTGTTACCATTCTTATTCCACATAGTACTGGAGGTTTCATTCAGAGCAACTAAGCAAGGAAAAGAAATAAAAGGAATCCAAATAGGCGATGAACAATGAAACTCTCACTGTTTGCAGGTGCCATGATTTTATGTATATAATACCCTAAAGACTGTATTGGAAAACTGTGAGAAATAATCAACAACTACAGCAAAGTTGCAAGGTGCAAAGTCAACTTACAAAAATCAGTGGCATTTCTATACTCCAATAATGAACTAACAGAAAGAGAACTCAAGAATACAATCCCATTTACAATAGCAACAAAAAGCATAAAATATCTAGGAATAAATTTAACGAAGGAGGTGAAAAACCTATACAAGGAAAACTATAGACATTACTGAAAGAAACCGATAATGACATAATGAAATGGAAAGATATTCCATGCACATGGATCAAAAGAATAAACATAGTTAAAATGTACATACTACCTAAAGCAATCTACAGATTCAATGCAATTGCGATCAGAATCCCAATGACACTCTTCATGGAAATAGAACGTAGACTCTTAAAATTCATACGAGGCAACAAAAGACCCCGAAGAGCCAAAGCAATCCTGAGAAACAAGAACAAAGCTAGAAGCATCTCAATCACTGACTTCAAAATATATTACAAAGCTAGTAATCAAAAAAGCATGGCACTGGCACCAAAACAGGCACACAGATCAATGAAACAGAATTGAAAGCCCAGAACTAAAACCACACATCTACAGACAGCTAATATTTGACAAATGACCCAAGAATATACAATGGAGAAAGGAAACCCTCTTCAATAAATGGTGCTGAGAAAACTGGACAGCCACATGCAAAAGAATGAAAGTAGACCATTATCTTTCTCCATACACAAAAACAGACTCAAAATGGACTAAAGAGTTGAAAGTAAGACCTGAAACCATAAAACTTCTAGAAGAAAATGTAGGCAGTATACTCTTTGACATCAGCCTTCTATAATCATTTCATTGAGAGTTTTTTTAATCATAAATGGATGCTGTATCTTGTCAATGGCTTTCTCTGCATCTATTGACATGATCACATGATTTTTATTCTTCACTTTATTAATGTTATATATCATGTTGATTGATTTGCAGATATTCTACCATCCCTACATCCCTAGAATAAATTTCACTTCGTCATGGTGTATGATCTTTTTAATGGATTGTATTGGATTTGCTAGTATTTGGTTGAGTATTTTTGCATCTATGTTCATCAGCAATATTTTCATCTAATTTTTTGTGTTTGTGTTGTCCTTTGCTGGTTTTGGTATGAGGGTAAAGTTGGCCTTGTAGAATGAGTTCAGAAGCATCCCATCCTCTTAAATTTTGGGAGGAAGTTTGAGAAGGATAGGTATTAAGTCTTCTCTGAATGTTTGGCAAAATTCATCAGGGAAGCTGTCTCATTCTAGACTTTTGTTTTTTGGGAGGTTTTTGATTACTGGTTCAATCTCTTTACTAGTGATCAGTCTATTCATATTCCGTTTCTTCTTGATTCAGTTTTGGAAGGTTGTATGATTCTGAGAATATATGCATTTCTTACAGGTTATCTAGGTTTGTTGGAGTATAGCTTTTCATAGTACTCTCTTATGGTTCTTTGGATTTCTGTGGTATCTGTTGTAATTTAGCCCCTTTCATTTCTGATTTTATTTATTTGGGCCTTCTCTTTTTTTCTTGGTGAGTCTAGCTAAAGGTTTGTCAATTTTGTTCATCTTTTCAAAGAACCAGCTCTTAGTTTCATTGATCCTTTCTCTTGTTTTTTTAGTCTCTATTTCATTTATTTCTCATCTTATTTTTATTATTTCCTTCCTTCTACTGATTTGGGGCTTTGTTTATTCTTCTTTTTCTAGTTCCTTACAGTAAACTGTTATATTGTTTATTTGAGGTTTTTCTTGTCAGTTGAAGTAGGCCTATATTGCTATAAACTTCCCTCTTAGAACCACTTTTGCTATATCTCATAAATTTTGGCATGTCACATTTTCATTTTTGTTTGTCTCTAGGTATTTTTTGATTCCCCCTTGATTTCTTCATTGACTCAATCATTGTTCAGTAGCATTTTGTTTAATCTCCACATATTTTTGCTTTTCCAGTTTTCTTCTTGTGATTGGTTTCTACTTTCATACTGTGCTCAGAAAGGATGCTTGGCATTATTTCAATCTTCTTATATTTATTGAGACTTGTTTTGTGGCCTAACATGTGTTCTATCCAGGGAATGTTCCACATGTATTCAAAAATAATGTGTATACTGTGGTTTTTGAATGGAATGTTCAATATCTATTAAGGCCATCTGGTCTAATGTGTCATTTAAGGCCAGTGCTTCCCTATTGACCTTCAATTGGGTGATCTAGCCAGTGGTGTAAGTGGAGTGTTAAAGTCCCCTACTGTGATTGTGTTAGTGTCTATTTCTCCTTTTATATCTCTTAATAATTGTTTTATATATTTAGGAGCTCCTATGTTGAGTGCATAGATATTTACAAGTGCTATATTCTCTTATTGGATTGTTCTCTTTACCATTATGTAGTGCCCTTCTTTGTCTCTTGTTACAGTTTTTGTTTTAAAGTCTATTTTGTGTGATATAAGTATTTCTACCCCAGCTTTATTTGCATTTCCATATACATGGAGTATCTTTATCCACCCCTTCAGTTTCAGTTTGTGAGTGTCTTTGGGCCTGAAGTGTGTCTCTTTTATACTGCATATATATCAGTCTTTTTTATCCATTGAGCCATCCTCCGTCTTTTGATTGGACCATTTAATCCATTGATATTTAAGGTAGTTATTGATGAGTAGGTACTATTCCCATTTTGTTGCTTTTTTTCTGGATCTTTTCGTAGTTCTTCTCTGTTCCTTTCTTCTCTTGCTCTCTTGCCTTATGATTTGATGGCTTTGTTTAGTATTATATTTGTGTTCCTTTCTCTTTATTTTTTGTAAATTTATTATTGGGTTCTAGTTTCTGATAACCATGAGGTTCATGTATCATAACATATTTAAATAGCAATCTATATTAAGTTGATGATCTCTTAAGTTTGACCTTTCACTAGAAGCCCTACGCTTTTCATCTCTTGCCCCACATTTTATGGTTTTGATATCATGTTTAACCTCTTGTGTGTGTGTGTGTGTGTATTGCTTATCTTCTTATCACGGAGATAGTTGTTTTTAGTACTTTTGTCTTTTAACCTTCATACTAGCTGTATAGGTGGTTAATCCACTACCTTTACTGTATATTTGCCTTTGTATATTTTTTATTTGATAATTTTCTTATTCCTGTTTGTAGTCTTTTCCACTTAAATAAGTCCCTTTAACTTTTCTTGTAAGGCCGGTTTATTGATGATAAACTCCTGTAATTTTTGCTTGTCTGGAATACTTTTTTACCTCTCCTTCCATTCTGAATAATGGCCTTGCAAGGTAGAATATTCTCCGCTGTAGGTTTTTTCCTTTCAATGCTTTGAATATATCATGCCACTCCCTTCTAGCCTATGAGGTTTCTGCTGAGAAATCAGCTGGTAGCCTTATGGGGCTGCCTTTGTATGTAAGTTGTTGCCTTTCTCTTGCAGCTTTTAAGATTCTGTCTTTATCTTTAATTCTTGACATTCTAATTTTAATGTGTCTTGGTGTGGGCCTCTTTGGGTTCATCTTGTTTGGTGCTCTCTGTGCTTCTTGTACCTGGATATCTGTTTCCTTCCCCAGGTTAAGGAAGTTTTCATGTATTTCTTCAAATAGGTTCTCTGCCCCTTTGTCTCTCTCTTCTCCTTCTGGGACACCTATAAAGTGGATGTTAGAATGTTTGATGTTGTCCCAGAGATCCCATAGAGGGTCCTTGTTCTTATTAATTCTTCTTTATTTTTTCTATTCAACTTGGGTGATTTACTCTACTTTTTTATCCAGATAACTGATATGTTCTGTTTCATCTACTCTGGTGTTGATTCCCTCTAGTGAATTTTTCATTTCCATTATGGTATTCTTCAGTTCTGATTGGTTCTTTTTTATATTTTGCAATTCTTTGTTGAAGTTCTCACTGTGTTCATCTATTCTTCTCCCAAGATCAGTAAGCATCCTTATGACTGGTTGTACTCTTTATTAGGTAGATTGTTTATCTCACTTCATTTAGTTCTTTTTCTGAGTATTTGTCCTCTTCCCTTGTTTGGAACATATTCTTTTGCCTCCTCATTTTGTCTACATCTCTGTGTTTATATCTATGTATTAGGTAGATCAGCTATGTCTCCCAATCTTGGAGATGTGGCTTTATGTAAGAGATTACTTAAGGGTCCCAGCAATGTGCTTCCCTATCCTCACCTTTTCCAGATGTTCAAGGAGTGTTCACTGTGTGGGCTACATGTACCCTTCTGTCATGGTAGGCTTGTTCTTGCTGCAGGAACACAGCTACACTAGGCTGGCCCCTGGGCTGGTTGGTTGTAAGGATCAACCATGTTCAGCTGCTACAGTCACTTTCATCACTTTATTGGGTGGGGCAAGCCCTGGCACAGCAGGCTGCAAAGTCTAATAGCACACACCTGCTTCTGTTTTGCTGTTAAGTGAGTCTGGCCCCCCACATGGGTGGTTGCTAGGCTCAGGATTGTACAATTCTTGCAGGCATATAGCAAGGCTCCCTATGGTATGAGGCTGTTTTCAGCTTTCTCAGGAGCACAGACTGGAGGGGCTGGCCCCAGACGTGGAAGTGCACAATCTTTTCAGGTGTTGGAAGGCAGTGCAGATTCCCTGTGTGACCATTTTGATGGCTAGAGGCATGAGTCTGAGGCCAACATGCCCCATCACCCACAGGCCCACACAGGCCCAATCTGCATGCATGTGCCACCAAGACAAACCCACTCTCCATGCTGCAGAGGTCCCACACACCCTACCTACATGGACCCACCGGTTCCCTGTGGACTTTCTTGTAGGCAGGGACAGTCCCTCAGGTGGTTTTAATTCAAACTGAGATCCCTGAAATACTAATATACAAACTAAGAGATCTGGGTTATAAAATACCAAAAACTAAATATTCAATATGTCCTAACTAAGCACTGAAAAGCTGACATTGATAAAGGAAGAAAACGTTACAGCATAAATGACAATGCTAAAACTCAAAGAAAGAACCACACAAGCCTCATTGATACAGAAAATCATTATCATCATCACCATCAACATCATTATAATTGCTAAGATTTGTTAAGTACTTAGTATATCAAGCACTATTCTGTATCCTTTTATAATGTTTCTCCTGTGAAGCAAATTGGTAACTTGCGAAGGTCCTTCATTAGGTAAAGAATTACCCTGTCTAGTCAATTCCTGCCTTCAACTGTCCTTCAAAGAAGACCGCATCCAAGAAATTTGAAAAGCTTATTTTCCTAACCAGCTCACCTTTTCCTTCCTTAGCTATCCATCATCAATTTAATGCTCAAAAAAATTCAGTATGTATTCTTCCATATCTTTCTTCAAATGTATACAAATATATGAGCCCAAAGAAAAAAGCGGCAGAGTTCTTTTCTGTGACTCACATTTTACTCAGGAGATTTAAGCTTCTTATGAGTTCTATGTTACATTCCAAATCAAATACATATGACAATTTTGGGGTAGGGGCAATAATTAATGTCACTTCTCATTTTAATATCTATTTCTAAGTGACATCAGGATCACGGCAGAGTGAATTGGTCCCTTTGTCTCTCCCCTCTAACTTGCGACCAGTTGGACATCCATTGACCAAGAAAGGAGCCCTCTGCAAAGCACACTGGAATGCCTGAGAAAGCCACACATCTATAAATATGAAGGTGGTGGACTGGACCTCTGGGAGGCAGTGGAAATAGGGGAACATGCAGTTCCCCCTCCTCTAGTGGTGGCAGTCCAAAATGCAGATCCTCAAACCAGCACATGGTGGCAGTGATCCCAAACATGGATACTCACACTGGAATGTGGCAGTGGTGATCCAAAATGAGGATCCTCACACTGGCATATGCACCAGTAACCAGACTGCAGGGGCAAGCATGGCACTCATAGCTTAGCACCTGTTCCCCCCAGCAGTGCAATGTGGTGCACACATCCTGAGAATTCAGGACACAGAGCAGAGCAGGTGGCCCAGCACCATTTGCCTCCCCTGGCAGTGGTACCCATATTTCCAGCAGTAGAGATAGCATCCAAACACAGATTTCCCCATCAGGAGTGGAGTAGCCTGACTGGAGGTTTTAAAAACCACATGAGTTTGCATTAGTGGCCAGAATCTGCAGGACGTGCAGCAATATTCATGGCTTCCTTCCTGCCCATCCCCAAGTGGTGGCACATGGCACCTGAAACCTGAGACTTTAGGAACCACAGCAGAACATGTGACCTGGCCCCCAGTGGCAGCACACCCAAGACTGGCTCTTACTAGCATCAGGAATTGCATAGAAGACCCCAAGCTTCTGGCAGTGACAGCGACACCTGTGAACCCAATGCCCCTTGCAAAAGTGCTGGTAGCACTCTCAACAATCTGGGAGCAGTAGCAAAGGTAGTGCATGGGGCAGTATCATCCAAGACCATGGTGAGCCTGCAGGGAGCTAGTTGGCAAACACAAGACCAAGGTGACCCCAGAAGTAGTAGTGCTTGCAGCCTAGTGACCTAATGGTGACACCTGAGACTACAGCAACAACATAAGCAGCAAGGCACCAGCAACCTCAGAGGCACAAGCGGCACAAGGAAGTCACTGATGACACCGCTCTCAGAGGAAGTGGAGGGTGGAAAGTGCAGGCTCTCAAATACAACAAGAAACAGCTCAGAATCAAAGTAAACAAAGCCTTACCCAAATAAGAAAGGTGGTAACTACCACAAACCATCAGTAGAAGATCAACTCATCAAGTACCATGAAGAACTACAGTAACAACTCAACAGAAAGAGAATGACAACTCTCCAGAAACCAAACTGGAAATCACAGAAAATTACAATTGAACGACAGAGAATTCAAAATAAGTGTCATGAAGAATCTCAGTGAGTTATAAGAAAACTCAGAAAGACGGTTCAATGAGCTCAGGGATAAAATTAATGAATACAAGGAGTACTTCACCAAAGAGATTGAAACTCCAAAAAGAAAAAAAAAAAACAAACAGAAATTCTGGAGCTGAATAACACTATTAATGAGATGAAAAATAAAGTAAAAAGTATTCAAAATAGAGTAGACCATATGGAGGAGAGAATTAACTCAAAGACATAACTCAGGAAATGATTCAGATGGCAGAGGAGAGAGAACTAAAATTATTTTTAACAATGAAGAAATTCTATGAAAAATATCTGACTCAATTAGGAAAAGCAACATAAGGATAATAATATCCCAGAGGTAGAAGAGAGGGAGAAAGGAGCAGAGAGCTTATTCTAAGAAATAATAGCTGAGAACTTCTAATTCTGGAGAAAGAACTGGATACACAAGTCCATAAAGCAAATAGAACTCCCAATTATCTCAATGCAAAAAGACATTGCCCAAGGCATTTAATATTAAAAGTGTTAAAAGCCAATGAGAAACAAAGAATATTAAGGGCAGCCAGAGAGAAAAAAATAACTTACATAGGAACCCGCCTTAGGCTATCAGTGGATTTCTCAGCAGAAACTTTACAGGGTAAGAAAGAGTGGAATGACATATTTAACATATTAAATGATAAACTATCAGCCAACAATACTCTATCCAGCAAAGTTTTCCTTAGATATGACAGAAGAAAAAAGCTTTCCAGACAAACAAAAGCTGAGAGAGTCCATCATCACTAGACCTGCCTTATAAGAAATGTTGAAAGGAGCCCTCCTACCTGGGAGGAGGAAAGGCAAAGGTTTACAAAGTTTTGAGCAAGGTGATAAATAGAATCAGAAAATTGTAGCTCTATATCAGAATAAGTTATTAAACACTTAAATCTAATGCAAAGGTCAAAGGGAACGAAAGCATAAAAATAACTATAACCACTTTAATTTGCTCACAAACTCACAATACAAAAAAAGATAATTTGTAGCAACAAAAACATAGAAGAAGAGGAGGAAAAAGACAGAAGCTACATAGGCTAATCAAGATAAGATGCTATCAGCAGGAAAAAGACTATCTCATCTATGATATCTTTTACGCAAACATGGTAATCACACAATAAAAACTCAGTAGAGTGACAAATCATAAATAAAAAGGGAGCTGAGAAAAAAATCACAGAAAACCGCAAACTGAAATGGCAGACATAAATACAAGGAAAACAAATAATAGAAATATAGAACAACAAGAAAACAAAAGATAAAATGGCAATATTAAGCCCTCATATATCAATAATCACTCTAAATGAAAATGGATTGAATTCTCCAATCCACAGACACAGAGTGGCTGCATGGATTTTTTAAAAAAGACCTAAAAATATGCTGCCCCCAGAGACCTATCTTGGTTCTAAAGACAAACATAGGCTTAAAATAAACAGATGGAAAATGATACTCCATGCAAATGGCAACCAAAAGAAAGTAGATGTAGCCATACATATATCAGACAAAATAGACTTCAAGCCAAAAAAGATAACAAGAGACCAAGATGGACATTTTATAATGATAAATGGGACATTCCACTAAGAAGACATAACACTCATCAATATATATACACACCTAACACAGGAAGACCAAAGTATATAAAGCAACTATAAACAGACCGAAAGGGAGAAATTGACAGCAACACAATAATTGTAGGGGACTTTAACACCCCACTTACATCAGTGGATAGATCATCCTGGCAGAAAATCAAAAAGGAAACATTAGCCTTAAATGAAACACTAGACCGGATGGACTTAATTAGTATATATAGAACATTCCATCCCAAAGCAGCAGAATACACATTCTTCTCAAGTGCACAAGGGACATTCTCAAAGATAGACCATATGTTGGGAAACAACAAGCCTCAATAAATTTAAGAAGATTGAAGCCATGTCAAGCATCTTTTCTGACCACAATTGTATGAAACTAGAATCAACTACAAGAATGCTGGAAAAGTGACAAATATGTGGAGACTAAACAACATGCTACTACCCAATTATTGGATCAATGGAGAAATCAAAGGAGAAATCAAGAAGTATCTGGAGACAAATGAAAATGAAAACATAACCTACTGAAACTTCTGCTGCAACAAAAGCAGTACTGAGGGAAATTTATAGCAATACGTGCCAAACGGAAGAAACAAGAAAAATTTCAAATAAAGAATCTAACACCATACCTAAAAGAACTAGAAAAAGAAGGACAAAAAAGCCCAAAGTCAGCAGAAGGAAGGAAATAATAAAATCAGAGCAGAAATAAATGAAATAGAGATTTAAAAAACAATAGAAAAAAATCAATGAAACTAAGAGCTATTCTTTGAAACATACAGAAAATTGACAAACCTTTTGCTACAGTTATGAAAAAAGAGAGAAGGCTCAAGCTATTAAAATCAGAAGTGAAAGAGGAGAAATTACAATGGACACATCAGAAATACAAAGGATTATAAGAGAATACTATGAAAAGCTATACTCCAACAAACTAGATAACCTAGAAGAAATGGATCAATTCCTAGACTCATACAACCTCCCAAAACTGAATCAAGAAAAAATAAAGGATCTTAATAGACCAATCGCAAGTAAAGAGATTGAAGCAGTAATCAAAAAACTACCCACAATAAAGTCCAGGAAAAGACAGCTCCTCTGGTGAATTGTACCAAACATTCAAAAACTTAGTACCTGTCCTTCTCAAACTCTTCGAAAAAATTGAAGAGTATGGGATGGTTCCTAACTCATTTTGTGAGGCCAACATTTCCCTGATACCAAAACCAGAAAAGAACAACCCAAAAACAAAAATTATAGGCCAATATTGCTGATGAACATAGATGAAAAAACCTTCAAAAATAGCAAATTGAATACAGTAATACATTAAATGGATCATACACCAGAATCTAGTGGGATTTATCCCAGGGATGCAGAGATGTTTCCTCATCTGCAAAAAAATCAATGTGATGCACCTCATTAATAAAATGGAGAATAAAAATCACATGATCATCTCAATAGATGCAGAGAAAGCATTTGACAAGATCCAACATCCATTTATGACTAAAAAAACTCTCAATGAAATGATTATAGAAGGAAAGTACCTCAACATAATAAGGGACATAGATGACAAACCCACAACCAATATCATGCTCAATGGTAAAAATAATGGAAGCTATTCCTCTAAGAACAGGAAAAAGACAAGGATGCCCACTCTTGCCACTCTTATTCAACAAAGTATTGGAAGTCCTAGGCAGAGCAATCAGGCAAGAAAAGGAAATAAAAAGGATCCAAATTGGAAAGGAAGAAGTGAAACTGTCACTATTAGCAGATGACATGATTCTATATATAGAAAACTCTAAATAATCCACCAAAAAACCATTAGAAATAATTAGAAAATATAGTAAATTTGCAGGGTACAAAATCAACATGGAAAAATAAGTTGCATTTCTATACACTAACGGTGAACTAGCAGAAAGAGAACTCAAGAATAAAATCCAATTTCCAATCACAACAAACAATAAAATCCCTAGGAATAAATTTAACCCAGGAGATGAAAGACCTATACCTTGAAAACTATAAGACATTATTGAAAGAAACTGAAGAAGATGTAAAGAAATGTAAAGATATTCTGTGCTCATTGGATTGAAGAATAAACATAATATTAATGTCCACATTATCTAAAGCAATCTACAGATTCAATGCAATCTCAATCAGAATCCCATGGACATTCTTCACGGAAAAAGAACAAAACATCCTAAAATGTATATGGAATGACAAAAGACCCCATGTAGCCAAAGTATTACTGTGAAAAAAGAACAAAGCTGGAGGTATCACATTCCCTGAATTAAAAATATACTACAAAACTATATTAAGGAACATAGCATGGTACTTATTAAAAATAAAAAACAGACACACAAATGAATGGAACAGAATTGAGTGGCCAGAAATAAAACCACACATCTATGACCAGCTAATCTTCAAAAAAGGAACCAAGAACGTACAGTGGATAAAGGACAGTCTCTTCAATAAATGGTGTTTGGAAAACTGGACTGTCAATTGCAAAAGAATGAAGGTAAACCATTATCTTACACTATGTAGGAAAATTAATTCAAAATGGAATAAATAATTGAATGTAAGACATGAAGCCATAAAACTCTTCAAAGAAAATGTGGGTAGTATGCTCGTTGACATTGGTTGTAGCAGCATTTTTCAAATGCGATGTCTCCTCAGGGAAGAGAAATGAAGGCAAAAATAAGCAAATGGGACTACATCAGACTAAAGACCTTCTGCAAGGCAAAGGAAACCATCAACAAAACAAAAAGACAACCCACCAACTGGGAGAAAATATTCGCAAATCATATATCTGACAAGTGGAAGATAAACACATGGCTAAGAAGAACAGATTAGTGGTTACATGAGGGGTAGGGAGAAGAGCAAAAGGGGTAAAGGGGTACATACGCTGGTGACGGATGGAAACTTGGCTTTTCATGGTGAACATTATACAGTCTATACCATAGCTGAAATATAATGATTTACACCTGAAATTTATACAATGTTATAAACCAATGTGACCTCAATAAAATAATTTTTAAAATATTGATTTCCATTGTTAAAGTGAATATAGAACTGGAAAATGAGAAGTGTAAATCAGCTCTTGGTTGAAGGCTCAAATCTTGGGCCATAGCAAATAGAGAGATGTCCATTTCAGGTTTCAAATAATCTCACTTGGAATTTCCCAGGACTGTTGAAGCATAAAGAAACATTTTAGTTGGAAAGAAAATGAGTATAAGGATCCACAAGAAGGTGTTATCTGTTCTAAAAGCCTGATGTCACCTTAATCTTGCTAAAATATTGCTTTGAAGATACTGCTTTCTTATTCCTAAACTTTCAACAGCTCATCATTACCTATAAAACAAACCTTTTGGCCTGATTTTCAACATCCTTTTGGAACTATTCTCCATCTTCCTTAGATTCCCCTCTCTTCTTGCTTTGGTTAGTTCCGTTCTTCAGCAAATACACATTGACTGTCTACTGCATGTCAAGTGTTCTAATAATGCCAGAGATACAAAGATGAAGAAAATAGATATGGACCCTGCCATATGGAACTTATAGCCCAATAAGGCTTGGATGGTATAATACATATAATGCATACATGCATACACAACTGGTAAATACATAGGAATCTACTCTGAGGAGAATGGGAAGTTATTGAAGAATTTCGAGTAGAAGGGTGGCTTGATCACTTTTATTGCTTTGTGGAGAATAGAATGTGGGAGGGCAAGAGCAAACACTGCAGTGAAGAATTGATGTTAACTAGAACTAGGATTTTTGTAGATTTCACATGAAAAAGTTCCACTGCTTTCTTTTTCTTCTTCATTTTTTAATTGATAACATTGATTTATAACATTATATAAATTTCATTGCACATCATTGTATTTTGGCTTCTGTATAGACTGTATCATGTTCACCACTAAACTCTAGTTTCCATCCATCGCCAGAATATGAGCTGCTTTACCCCTTTGTCCCTCCCCCCACTCCCTTCCCCTTTGATAACCACCAATCTGTTCTCTATATCAATCTGTTGTTTGTTTACCTTCCAACTATGAGTCAAATCAGATTGTATTTATCTTTTTCTGTATGTCTTATTTCACTTGGCATGATACCCTCAAGGTCCATCCATGTTGTCACAAATGGCACAATTTTGTCTTTTTGTGGCTGAGTAGTATTCCATTGTATATATATATATATATATATATACCACATCTTCTTTATCCATTCATCTGTTTATGGACACTTAAGTTGTTTCCAAGTCTTGGCTATTGTGACTAATGCTGCAATGAATATAGAGATGCATATATCTTTTTGAATTAGTGTTTTTGTGTTCTTTGGATAAATATCCAGAAGTGGAATAGCTGGATCATATGGTAGTTCTATTCTTAATTTTTTTAGAAGACTCCATACTGTTTTCCATAGTGGCTGTACCAGTTTGCATTCCCACCAACAATGTATGAGGGTTCCCTTTTCCCCACATCCTCTCCAACACTTGTTATTTCTTTTCTTGTTAACAGTAGCCATTCTGATGGCTGTGAGGAGATATCTCATTGTGGTTTTGATTGCATTTCCCTAACAATTAGTCATGTTGAGCATCTTTTCACGTGCCTGTTCAACATTTCTACATCTTCTTTGGAAAAGTGTTGTTCAGGCCCTCTGCCCATTTTTTGATCGGGTTGTTTGTCTTTTTGTTGTTGAGTTGTATGCATTCTTTATATATTTTGGAAATTAACCCCTCATATGATATATAATTTGCAAATATCTTCTCCCAATTGGTGGGTTGCCTTTTGTTGATTGCTTCCTTTACTGTATAGAAAGTTTTTAGTTTAATGTGGTCCCATTTATTTTTTTCTTTTTGTTTCCCTTGCTGGAGGAGACGTATTCCAAAAGATACTGCTAAGACCAATGGCAAAGAGTGTACTGCCTATGTTTTCTTCTAGGAGTTTTATGGTTTCAGGTCTTACATTCAAGTCTTTAATCTCTTTTGAGTTAATTTTTGTATATGCATTGCTTTTTAATATTTTGAAGACTAGTGGTTTAGAATACTACCATATACCAATAATTTTAATACTTAAAATTAGTTCTTCATTTGTTTTTGTCTTATGCTCCAATTAAGGTCCTAAAAGGCCTGGGAAAATGTGTTTTCCTCTTTTACATGCCATGCTGACTTAATTACAATTTCCCAAATCTGTCATACTCCTTTACAATTCTATGCAAAAGTTCACAAACTCAAAATTCTACAGTGGTAAAGTGAGTAACATATATGAGGAAAGCAGGCCAACTATAAGCAAGTGGAAGAGGTGGAGACAGTGACAAACTCAAGTACTAAAATGCTCCTCTAAATATGGCAGCCACTACTTCCCTTCAGCCAGTTGTTGTTATGTGGAATTACTGGTCTAGTGTCTCCAGATCTTCTAGTTATTCAAGAAAAGCAAGAAATCTAATTTATATGTGAAATCTCTTGATTTTTTTTTCACATTGTCAACTAATTCAATTTTTTAAAAAAGTCTGTGAAGACCAAATAAAACACATCTGCAGCCTGAATTCTTCCCAAGGGAAGTCCATTCATAAGCTCTGCTTCTTTCCTTTGCTTATACTATTCTCTCTGCCTAAAATGTTTGGCCTTACCAACCCTAACACCCTCCCCCCACTAATCCATCCATCCAGTAACTCATCATCCTTTAAGACTTAGCTCAAGTATCACCTCCTCTTAGAAGACTTCCAACAATACTTCTATTCCCAGCCTCTTCCTTTGAAGGGTTTAGAGTCAAGAGTAGAATATGGCAAATAGATGATTTCAGTACAGCACATTTGCTTGAAGGTGTGCTAAGGGTGTAATCAGGGAAAACTTCATAAAGCAGAATGATGCTTGAGATGAGCCATGAAGGAAAAGCAGGAGGTAGCCAGGTGAAGAATGAGGGAAAGGGCGTTCCAGGAAAAAATGAGTTATAAGGCATGGTAGAGCACACTGTGTTCATGTAAGTGCAAGCCATTCAGTATTGCTGGAGTATAAACTTGGAAGTAATGAATGGAAAGTGAAAAGCAACAGAAGTATAAATGAGGATAGTATGTCATGCTAAAAAGTTTGAACTTTATCTACAAAGTAATGGGCAGCCATTGCAGAATTTTGTAAAAAAAAAAAAAAGAAGAAGAAGAAGTGACAGGGTTTATTTGCCTTATTCTGGTAGCAGAATGAAAAAAATATTTTGGGGGCTATAGTTGGGGAAGAAGAAGAAGAAGCCTGGAAGCTGGGTTCCAAGTTAGAAGGCTAATGTAGTAGTGCAGGTGAAGGATTATGAAGTTCTAAATCAAGATAACAATAGTAGAAATAGAGAAATATTTGGGAAGTCAAAACAGGGTGGTTTAGTGCTTAGATACTGGGGTAGGAGAAACAAAAAAGTTGGAAATGCTTCCATGGCTTGGCATTCCTAAAGTGATGATTAACCCACCAACTGAGAGGAGAAACAGGACGAGTTGGAAGGTTCAGTTCTGGACATGTTGAATTTAAGATACTTGTGGTATGTCCAGGCAGAAATGTCCAATAGGAAGTTTGATATCTTAGTCTATATCTCATAGGAGAAATGAGTGCTGGAGATAAGAATTTGTGAATCATTATCAAATACAGAATCACATATAGTTGTGCAGGTTGTGTACTATAGAAGCTTCCTGTTTTAGGGGCTCACTTGAGACTAAAATTCAGTCTACATGCTGCTAATTAAGCTGTCCACCCCAACATAAGACTAAGTCTGCTTAGGGAAAGATGTGATTTTAAAAACTTAGCACAATGTTGCTGTTCACTAGCTAAGCACTGTGCCCACAAGAGTGGGTCCACCAAGAGGAGATACCTTCTTCATATTCTCACAAAAGTGCCATAAACATTAGTGGCATACCTGAGCTTATTCATGGTCATTAAATGTGTGCAAGTGGATGAACACTTCCAAGGATGATTTGTAGTTCAAGAAGAGCAATGAGCTGAGGATGGAACCTTGAAGAAAGCTTACATTTAAGGCAACCGGTAGTGGAAGTGGAATAGGTGTGTAAATAAATAATAAATGAAAGAATGAGTGAATAAAAGAAACAGAAAAAAATGGTTGAGTTCTAAGAGATACAGGGAAGTATGTTATAATGGAAACCAAGACAAGATAATTTCCAGACACATGTGGTATAGTTGGGTAGGTGTGTCCCTGGATGTCTGTTACCTTATTTTCTACATTCATCTTTCTTGTTTGATATATTTAATCAAAATATGTAGAATTATAAATCCTATAAAATATTATGAAGAGATCTGGTAAGATAAGACTGAAACTGTTACTTTTTTTTGCATTGTGTTCCTGTTATCTGTTACAATGTATGTCTCCTCCAGTAACTGTGAGCTACTTGAAGCCAGAGACTGGTCTTAGTCATCACTGTATCCCTGGAACCTAGAAAAGTGGCCTAGAGCAGGCACTCAATAGTGTTTTCTGAACAAATAAATAAATGGCTGCCCTTAGTGTCTAACACAGGGCATCACACAGGATAGACTCTCCAAGAATGCTTATTAATTGCTCAATTGATTGAATCAATGAGAAACAAGCTTCTTTCTCTTAAGGGTTCAGGTGGATGAGAGACTATCTCTTTCCCCACTCTGGTAGGATAATTGTGCTTGCATATGCTGACTTAGGAGTTAAAACACATCAAAATCTAATTAACTCTACCAATTTGGAATTCATGATGATTCCAGCAGGAGCTGGGCTATAACTTTCCTTATGTGGAGGAAGATCACAAAGAAATACCAGAGAGCAACTGGACTGAGTCACTATTCAGAGTTTGGTCCTCAGCTTTGTAGGCCCAGATGGACTTCATTCACTCACCCACATGATAAATTATCCCACAAAACCCAAATTCCCAATTATTAATTCAAATGAGGACTTAAATTTTGCAATTTTGTGTTATATAAATAGGACACAGCCTTTCCCAGTATTGGGGTGCCTGGTATACCAAATGAGTGATCATAAACTTGCTCAGAGATGAGGGAATTAGAACAGAGGAAACTGGATAGCTTTGCCGGATGTTTCATTATGGCCATGGACAAAACCTAGTGCATGATCCCCGGCTCAGAGAAGACTCTACCTCTCCAGTGACCAGAGTATATGTGTCTTCCAGCACTCTTGGACAGCACAAAAGAAATGCTGCCAAATTCCTACCCCTTTTTAGATGTAATATAGACTATTCATTTCTACTAACACAATTTCCCCCCCAGCTTTATTAATACCATTGGTCGGCCCATACTTTCCTTCAATTATGTTAAAGTTTGATTAGATTTCCAAACCTTATCCTTCCTGCTTTGACCAAGGAGGCATCCTGATTTTTCAAAGTGACTTCTGCAGATGATTCATCTCACTGAATATGTGGTGAATTCATTAGCTTAACTCTAAGAGGGCAACATTTATTTCCAAGGTCACTTTAGCTTCAGATGCTGACAATAGCCAAGGTCTATGACTTTGTTTAATCCTTGCTTTGTTTAACTCATTAGTCTTTAAAAAGATTAGTTTGCAACATTTTAAATTCTGAGGATTTCATGCAAAACTAAGAAATTTGGGTTGCTCTTGAAAATTTGGCAATAAAGAGATCACATTTCTTCATGGTAACAATTGGCTCAAGCTGAGAAGTGGCTGCCCAGTTTAGATAGGGCATGTGCGTGTGATTTTCTCTCTCCATATTATCCCCTGACAATGAGGCCATGTGTCCCTCGCCATTTTATCATATTGTTTCTCTTATTCTTGCCTGCTTTACTCATGTATACTACCTGCTTTGTCCCTCTAGAAATTTAAGTTTGCAAGCCATGAATTACCTTTAAAGAAATGGCCTACCATGTAAACAAACAGTGTGAGTATAAACAAGATTTCAGGGGAAATACATACCATGAACTATTGAATGTAACTAACAAATCTCAAGCATCCAATGTTCCATTAAAAATAGTCCATAAAATATTCCATTTAATATAGTCACAATGAATTATATGTCTTTCTTCTATATTCCTTATAGCCATTATCTCTGTTAGAAAATTCTGCATTCTAGTTTCTGTATATATTCGAAGGTAATCAAGCTATATTTCTTAAAAAACAGCAGCTGATTCAGTCACCATTGACCTAGACTGGTTGTCATCCAGTTTTTCCACACTAGTGAGGTGTAAGTGTATGAAGCATGAAGAAATGTTGCTCTCTGGTTTGGCATATATTCCCATGCTTCCTCCTTTCTAGAAAAATATTTCTAGATCTGGACAGAATTCGTTGAGTACATACTGATGCCTAGAAAGAAGAGTTAGCTACATTAAAGGTGAAGTTGTTAGAGAAAATTTCAAAAAAGAACCACAAGCTTTTCTGGAGATTTGTGCCACTGGGATGGGTTAGAAAATTTTACTTGTGCATGTCAGCAAAAATTGTCCCATTCGGACAACTCACTTTTGTTTCTGTTGCTTTTATATTTCCTTTCAACTAAATTGAAGAGGATGCCCGTAGCTTATCAGAAATCAATTTAACTTTTTAATGACATTTTAAAAAAAGAGTTTACTCTTGGTGAAAAATTTGGCCTTATGCTGGGTAGATTATATAGTGTATGATTGGGAGTTATCTTCATTTAAATTTGATATTAATCTTGTGTACAGAAAGAGGATGGGATTAATTGTTCTGAATCATGGGTGAAATTCTTGAGGTAACCTTTTCCTTTTTTTAAATGTATGTGTGTTGTATGAGTGCATGTGTCTGCACCTCTGTCTTTCTGTTGGGCATTTCTTGGTCTACCTTTGTCTTTTTCTTGTTGGTTAACAGTTAGTTATTAATGATACTACTTCCTTGTTGAAACTTGGGTCAGCTGAAACAGAAACAAATTTCCTGATTCTAGTCCTCAGAGGGACATGGATGTTTTATGAACTCAAGTCAGAGTCAGACTCAGAGTCAAACTCAGGTTGGAGAAGGAGACCAAAACTTTCCTCATATCGTAATCTTCTGAGCATAACATGGGACCTGCTAGGTTCCTCAGCCAACTTTTGAAAGCCCTTTACAAGTGCTTTCTGGCTTTGCTGATCCTCTGGGATCACATAGGCCTATCCTCTGGTTAAGGCCAAAGCAGGAGCATGAAGAGCATTGACCTTTTCCTGGCACTTGCTTAGCAGAACAGCATGGCCTTCCTGGTCCATCAAGGCATGCATAGTCCTCTGCACATGAGCTACCCTCAGACCCACAGCAGTATGAGATGCAAGGCTTCCTCATTTTCCCCAGGTGAGTACATATTTCTTCTTAAGCGGGGATTCTTAACCTGGAATCCATGGATGGGCTTTAGGGAGTTACAAATCTCATGAAATGTACAAATCCCCTGGAAAATATTTGGTATATGTGTACATTTAACTATGTAGAGAATCCATGGCTTTTATCAGATCAACTAATGGAGTCATGAGCCAAAAATATTAATAATTACACATCTAGAGAAAGGTCAAGATGGGGAGGTACAACAGCAGTAAAGGAGTGAAGTTTGACGGGAGAGATTCCACATTCTTAGGGAAAGATTCTTACAGTTTAATTTGTGTTGTATCAGTCAGGTGCTGGCAAAATGAAGTGAAAACTTGTTCTTAACTATTCTCAATGCCTTTTTGTTCATTAAAAGTGTTTTGTTTAGTTGGACCACATTTCTTGAAGACCTGCTACATGCCAGGCCATAATGCTAAGTATTTGGGGCTACAGAGATGGATGAGGCACAATCTCTGGCATTGAGCAGCTCAAGTTCTGGTGGGACAGATATACATAGCTCATTTCAATATAACTTGGAAAACACAGTGTTAGAGACACATAAAGGGTGCCATAGGAATTTCCAAAAAAGGGTAGGTACAAGTCAATGAGATAGATATTATTATCCCAGATTTTCATATGAGGAAATTGAGGTTTAAAGAGGTTAAGTGAGGGGCTGGCCCTGTGGCCAAGTGGTTAAGTTTGCGCACTCCGCTGCAGGCGGCCCAGTGTTTCGTTGGTTCGAATCCTGGGCGCGGACATGGCACTGCTCATCAAACCACGCTGAGGCAGCGTCCCACATACCACAACTAGAAGAATCCACAACGAAGAATATACAACTATGTACCGGGGGGGTGTTGGGGAGAAAAAGGAAATAATAAAATCTTAAAAAAAAAAAAAAAAAGAGGTTAAGTGACTTGCCTTTTATCTCTCAGTGGCATGACCCAGCAGTGCACTAGAACCCAGGTCTTTTGACTATAAATATAGTCTATTACCCCTTTTCTTATACCACAGCTTGTGTCTATAGAAAAGTTGCTCTTGGCGTAAAAGCAGTACCCAGGTGGCAAAAAAGGTAAGTGTGGTATCGGTGTGGTAATAGTTAAAGACTCCATATGTTCTACCTTTGAGAAATGGCTGTTGATAATAGGAACTAGAATAGGAGTGGAGATGGGAAAAGTTGAGGCTCAGGGCAGAGATCCTCAGTTTTTGAGGTACAATGGGAACCCTTCCTTGTCTCATCTCTTATCAACAGCTCTTTTTAGGGCTCTACCAGAATTTTAGGCCTCATAGACTACATGTCATATATTAGTTTGCCAGAGCCAGATCTGTATGAGCACTGCAGTGTCAAAGGGACATATCATAAACATAGTCTTAGGTAACTCGGGTCTCAACATGAAATTTTTAATTTAGTGAAATGTGAATTGGTCTCCCTACTGCTGAAATAGAATGCACATTCAAATGGAAATTAAATTTTTTAAAAAGCTCACTTCTTATCAGCACTAGTTAATTAATCTCTGTTGAATAATTTTGTGACACACAAACCGCAATGTGCACCTACAGTCATGCACCACATAACAACATTTCGGTCAACAACAGACTCCATGTATGATGGTGGTCCCATAAGATTAGTACGATATAGCCAGGTATGTAATAGGCTATACCATCTGGGTTTGTGTAAGTACACTCTGTGATGTTCACACAATGACGAAATTGCCTAATGACACATTTCTCAGAACATATCCCATTATTAAGCGATGCATGACTGTATAGGCTAGATCGCTAACATGAGACCAATCAACTGAGAGTTGTCTAAAGGTGATAGTCCAAGTCAGATGGAATTCTGAAAACAAATAGTGCATGATGTATACTGTTTACTGAAAAAAAGCGTTGTTTTATTAGCTGAACGTTATGTCTTTTAAATATGTCTCCCAAGAAGTTGTCTGGTTTTAGAAAATCACATGTAATAAATACACACCAAATTCTTTATTTTGAAATAAAGAGATATAAAAACGTATTGGTAGGAAAATTGATTATAATTTCAAAAATGCTAAAAACTAATGTTTGAAGAATATTGACTTCATGAGGAACTAAATAATTACCTTGCCTGTGTTCCACATGTCTGCCTTTGGTCTGGCAGTAACATTTCCTGGGGCTTCACTTAAGGGCCATGATAATTACTTACAATTCAGTTAAGTTCATTTAATGAATATTTGAGAACTATTATATTCCAGGGACTGTTTTAGGTGCTTAGGATATAACGGTGCACCAGACAATGTCCCTGTCCTCAGAAAAGTAACATTTTATTGAGAGAGACAAAACATAAGCAAGTAAACAAAAAATGTTTATTACCATTTCAGATAGTGACAGGTACTTTTTAAAAACTGAAAAACGGTAAATAGTTAGAGAGTAACAAGTGGGAATGGGGTTTTCATCGTCAGAAAAGATCTCTCTGAGAAGGTGACATTTGAGCAGAGACCTGAATGAAATGAAGGAGCAAGTCATGTGAATATTTGAGAAAGGAGTGGTCCAGAGGGAACATCAGGTGCAAAGCACTTGTGGACAGGCAGGCTTAGCATATTCAAAGAACAGCGAGGAGAACAGTATGGAGAAAATTCTGCAGGCCAGGAGCAGAGTGGTAGGAAATGAGATCAAAACAAGTCACGTAGATCCTTTTAAAGTCTTGTTAAGCAATTTTGTGTCTTTTCTAAGTGTGATGAGAGGTGATCTGAGAATTTTTGTTTTTGTTTTGTGTATGTGCACGTTTGTGTTTATCTGTATTTTGCTTTTCTATTTACTTTAAAATTTTTTATTATGTAATGTTTCAAATATATACTCATCACTCAGCTTTAATAATTATCAAGTCATGGCCTCTCTTGTTTCATCTATATACCTACCTACTCCTCACACACCTCCAGGTAATTTTGAAACAAATTTCACACTGCCTATCCTTTCATCCATAAATATTTCAGCATTTATGTCTGAACGGTAAGGACCATCTGATAGTTTTGAGCAGGAGAATGTTAAGTAAGATTACTTTGGGGATGAAACAAAATAAGTAAAATGCCTTTCCAAATAGCAGTTATTATCTCTATTATTCCGGCAGGATGCTGAGTGAAGTTGCAATCTTGAGTGAGATTGAGACCAGAATGACCGAGAAGGGTAGAGACAGAACTGGGGATCAGATTAGGGGGAAAGCCAGTCAGGAGATGGAGACTGAATAGGGATGGATATAGATTAGGCAAATGAGCTATTGCCATCATGGTTACCAAATCAGACCCAGGTCTGTAGAGTGAGCCACAGATAGTCAGGTACATCTCTGAGCTAAGCTCCCTCAGTACCACAAGGAGTATTTCTGCTCATGTGAAGCCTTAGGAAGGCAGAACTGTGGAGCTTTCTATTGACCTTGCCAGGCTCAGAATTGCCAGAGATTTGTAGAGACTCCAATGCCTCATGACATTTCAATGGTTTAGAGCTTCAGTTTCTGGGGAGTTAATCAAGTCTCCTCCCCCTTAACATCTTCCTGAGCCCAGTATTCCAGCTTCATCTCACCATGGATCTACCAACTGGATGAACTTTTATTGTTGCTGTTATTATCTACTGTTGTTGAGTACCAAATATTTGCCAGGCATTTAGGGAGATTAAGATACATTATCTCATCTCATCTCATTCTTCATACTGCCTGGTAATGCTGGTATTATTACCATTTTACTGATGAGGAAATTGAGGCTAGCAGAGGTTAAGAGAATATCCAAAATAATCCACCTAGAAAGTATAAACTTGGTTTGACTTTAATGCCCATCCTTTTACTTCTACACCAGGCTACCTTAGAGAAAAGTCATTATCTTCCATATTCAGACATCTAGGTAGCTCTTGGCAACCTGAGCCATTGAAAGTTGCACCTTACCTATCTCACTGAGTAGGGGGCAAAAGGAAGACCAGGCATCTGATTTGGGGGTTTGCAGACCCCAGTCCCTGACAGTTCTAAGACAGCATGACTAGAGGCAGAGATAGTGTCTGCAGTGAAAAAGTAGGAAGTATACATAACCTTGGCCATCCTTCTCCTCCTAGATACCAATCAGAGAATAGCCTGATATGAACTGATTTTATTCTCAAAGGCCCACAGCAGCAAAATACCTCTGTCTCGCTCAAAGTTTTGAGAGGTATTTTAGCAGTCTGGCTCAGAAAAACAGAAACCAGCTGGCTCAGGAATTTGACCCCCTGCCTCCAACTGACGACATAAAAAAGAATCTGACTATACAGCAATCTAAAAGCTATTAACTAGAGCTACGTTTATTCTTGACCTCAATTAATCCAGCCAGCATTGCTTGCTCCCTCTCTAGAATAGAGACCAACTAGAGCAGAAGCTTTACTCGTTCATTCATCAACTATTTAGTGAATGCCTATGACATGTCAGGCACTATACTGTGTTGGGGAGAGACAGTGGGGAGGGGAAATAGACATGTTTATGCCCTCAAGGAGTTTCCAGTATTGTGAGAAGACCTTTTTTGCAAGCAGAATTTTTGTCTTCCCAACCACAAGGCTTAAAACAGAGATAAATACATAGGGCTGCTCAGTCAATGCTTGCTAATATATGAAGGAAAATTTAAAGTGATACCCTATTGGGCTAATTTAGTTTCAACCTAGTAGAGAGATAGTGTGTCTGCCTAGTTCTGTCCACCCCAATCTGAAGTTTCTGAGCTATACAGACTGCAGGCATCTCCTTATCTAAAATCTTTTCTGCTATTCCAGCACTACAGCAGGAGAGGTTGGTGGCACACACTAGACTGCTTGGATTCAAGTGTCAGATCTGTCACTCACTAACCATACAAGTTGTGGGCAAGTAACCTAACCTCTTTGTGCCTCAGTTTTATCATATATAATAGTACCTAATTAATGGAATTTTTGAGGGTTAAATGAATTAACATATATAAATTCTTAGAAGAGTGCATAATATATGATAAGCAATCAATAAATGTTGGAAATCATAATTGTTGTTCCAGGGCTAGAATGAAGGGAGCTATCAAAAGTTAGTTATTTCCAATTGAGCTACTCCAAAGAAATTCAGTTTCCTGTTTTTATGGGGTGAGAACTTGGCTGCTTTCTCTTCTACACTGAGTTGAGCCTTTCCAGTCTGAAGAAGTGCTCAAGAGGAGCATATATCTGGCATTGAAAATAGATTATATATGAGGCAGTCTTTCATTCAGAAACTGCTGGTCAGACTGAGAAATTTCTTTTGGAATGAGACCAGCCCAAGCAAGAAATTCTTAAGGAGTTATGAAAAAATACTTCCCTGGACTTTGCTGCCATCTTATCTCTTTTCTTCCCTGCATAACTATACTTTTTTTTTTAAAGATTTTATTTTTCCTTTTTCTCCCAAATCCCCCCAGTACATAGTTGTGTAGTTTTTTCAGTTGAGGGTCCTTCTAGTTGTGGCATGTGGGATGCCGCCTCAGCATGGCTTGACGAGCAGTGCCATGTCCATGCCCAGGATTCAAACCAGCAAAACCCTGGGCCGCCGAAGCAGAGCACACGAAGTTAACCACTCGGCCATGGGGCCGGCCCCATAGCTATACTTCTGGAAGGAGGAGTTGTCACTTCTTTGGTTCATCGTTGTCCACATACTCTTCATGCCCAGTGAGCGTGACTTCTGCCTCCTTCACTCCAATGTAACCATTTGTAACATTGCCATTTGTGACATGAATGAACCTGGAGAGCATTATGCTAAGTGAAATAAGCCAGACACAGAAAGACAAACACTGTATGATCTCACTTATATGTGGAATCTAAAAATGCTGAACTCATAGAAGCAGGTAGAACAGTGATTGTACCAGGTAGGACAAAGATGAATAAGTTCTAGGTATCTAATTACAGTATAGTGACTATAGTTAACAATACTGTATTGTATACTTGAATTTACTAAGAGAATAGATTTTAAGTGTTCTTACCAGAAAAAAAAAGGTAACTATTATGTGAGGTGATAGATGTGTTAATTAAGTTGATTGTGGTAATCGTTTCACAATGTATATGTATATTAAATCATTACATTGTACACCTTTAAAAAAACAAACACATTGTCCAACTAAATATATGCAATTTTTATTTGTCAATCATACCTCAATAAAGCTGGAAAAAATGCTGATTATGTTCCACTAAATTACACACCGTGAGGACATTTACATGCAATGAGGCCAGAAATCTTGTTAGTGAGGCTGCAGGAAGACCCTGACTGCCTTCCTGCTTTATAAGGAAGTTAGGAATTTAAGTGGGAAAACATAAGCTGGCCTTTGCAAAGCACTGCTGTAGGTGACCAAAAAAGTTACGAACTTCTTCTCTCCTGTTTTTAAAGGGGCTCCAGAGAAGTAGAAGCTATAACTGCTCACAGTAGCCCAATTCTGGGAAGAAAACACTAAATACTGAAAAACTGCTTAGGTTTGATCTAAATCCTTCAAGCGAGGTTTTTTTCCTCCTGTTGACTCTGCTTTTTACTGCCTACTGTGATGAATGCTTCTTATTCCATATGGGAAAGCCTCAGTGAAAACAAGAGTTAGATTCACAAGCATTTGGTTTATTTCCATAGAAGCCAACACAGTAGTAGTCTCACAGCTAGGTACTGCACCTGGGTGCACCTCAAACTCTCCACCCTGAGTAGGCCCTTAAATTCAGGAAAGCCATATAACTTCAAAGTTAAGATTAAGTGCACAAGCTCTGGAGTTAGACTACCTCAGTTCAAATCCCAGCTTCCACACTACTGCATAACTGTGGGAAAGTTTCTTATCCTCTCTGGGCCCAGTTTCCCCATCTAAAACAATGGGATAGCAACTTATCTCATCAGGTTCTCATGAAGATTAAATGAGATAATCCTTATAAAGCATTTACAATCTGACACTTAGCAAATATTCAACTAAAGGTAGCCCTGTTTTCATTTGGCAACCCACCTAAGTTTTCATGGTATCCTATTGAGTTAGCAAATAAAGCTGGTTGAAACTGGAAAAAGCTAGTTCCCAACACAAATCACTATCCATACTCTCTTTATGCTATAGCAATGGTTTCAATTTGCAACATATTACTTAGGAAATAGAAGCTTCCTAGTTATTGCTATTGTCTAAAACAGTGCTTCCCAAACTTTTGGATCACTTTGAGAATCAGTGTTCTAAACTATATATATCTTACATTAGTATCATGCCTTCAACTTATTCTGGCAATCCTTGTGAATATGTTTTCCCACTCCTGTTCCTACATCTTCTTTTCCCTAAAGAAATGGTCCCCAAAGTGTAGACTCTGGACCAGTGGGATAAGTACCAGCATCACATGGGAACTGGTTAGAAATGCAGATTCATAGGCTCCATCCTAGACCTACTGAATCTGAAACTTTCGGTGGTGGGGGTAGGGTAGCAGTGCGTGTTTTAACAATTCCCCTCCAAGTGATTCTGATACATGCTCAAATTTGAGAACCATTGCCCTATCCTACTAACATAGCTAACGGCCTATAAAAAGCATCATTTCATTGTATCACTAATTCTATAATTTTAACAACTCTGGTTTTGATTTCTTCTCTCCATCTGTTTCTATGTACATTCCTTCCATGTCCACTTGTGTTTTCTTCAGTTTCTAAGTGGCTCTATCTTTGGACAAATATCTCAAAACATTTTTTTGTCTTCAGTGACAATGAAGACTGGCTGGTCATTACCATAAGAAGGACTGAGTGGATTCATAACTTTATTTTTCTAACCTTTCATCATCCTTTCATACATTCCCTAAGTTATACCTAGAATCTGAGCAAGGGTTGAACCAAGAGCAAATAGAGTAATGATGTAACTTCATGTTGTTCATTTTTTGTGCTCATCTAATTTAATGTCTATATCTATATCTAGCTATTCACCTTGTAAAAACAAAAGCACCTTCTGAAAGACAAGAAAAGAACGTACAACTGAAATTGCACAATGATGTAAACTATTTTGAACTCAAATTTTAAAAAAATAGAAATATTGTATGATCCAGCTATTCCACTTCTGGGTATTTATCCAAAGAGCATGAAATTAATAATTCAAAAAGATTTATGCATCCCTATGTTCACTGTAGCACTTTTCACAATAGCCAAGACATGGAAGCAATCCAAGTGCCCATCAATGGATGCATGGATAAAGAAGATGTGGTGTATATATATACACAATGGAATACTACTCATCCATAAAAAAGACAAAATCATGCCATTTGCAACAATATGGATGGACCTCGAGGGTATTATGCTAAGCAAAAAAAGACAGAGAAAGATGAATACCATATGATTTCATTCATATGTGGAAGATAAACAAAGAAACACATAGATACTGAGAACAGATTACTGGTTACCTGAGGAAAAGGGGGTGGGGGGAAGGTGAAAGGGCTAAAGGGGCACATATATATGGTGATGGATAAAAACTAGACTATTGGTGGTGAACACAATGCAGTCTATACAGAAACTGATATATATTAATGTACACCTGAAATTTACACAATGTTATAAGCCAATTTGACCTCAATAAAATAATTTTTTAAAAAACTCTCCTTCTGCATTAGATTAATATAACCATTGATAAAATTAATCCCATGAGGTTCTTTAAAGAATTTAGATTTTTAATCTACATTATGTAGACTACCTAAAAAACAACATGTTCTTTGCCACTCAGTGAAAACTCTTTCAACTGGAGATCATAAGATGGGGAAAGGTGAGGTTCTGGTGGTCTGGAATAAGTTTGTTCATGACATAGAGACAAGAAAAATGAGATGAGTTTACTGTGCTGTAGACTGCCTAAATGCTTTTCTGTTCTGTTATCCTATCTACAGAGACTGAAAAAGTCAGTGCTTTGAGTAATTCTAGTTAGTGTTGTCAAGTTCCATTTCTCCCAGTTCACAATGCTTCATCTTTTCTTTAGGCGCTAAAGTCAAATACAACTCCCAGCTTGAAAAAGGTTTTAATACTACTTGACTAGCATAATGAAAGCATATCCCATTAGGTGTTATGGAATATATAAAATTAACCATTCTCAAACCTCAAAGAATGAATTACATTTCATAAATCCTATCTATTTTCCCTGAAGTTTTTATTCATTCCTTCTCCAGTTGCATCCTGGAACAGACTTTCAACACAACTCAGGCTGGGATTACTACCACAGCTTCCCTAACTGCCATCAGTCAGCCCATACATATAGTCTAGGTTAATTTTCTTTCAAAATTCCTTTCACATAATTCCCCTCCTCAAAAGCCTACAATGGTTTCCTATTTCCTATCGCATTATATCTAAACTCTTCTGCCTAGCTTTAATGGTAGAATCTGGCTCTATCCTTCCAATCCAACTTTATTTTGTACTATTTCCCAACCAGCAGGTCCCCTTCCCCTAGGTTTTGAATAATTGTGAAATTCATTTGCTCTTTTCTAGGGAAAAGTTGAAGAAACCAGGAAAAGAAAAACAGACACTGAAATCCCTAACAGCAAATTTTATTTACGATTGAAGTTAAGGATTATTTTTAATGCATGCTGAGAAAAGAGTAATATTCAAACTTATAGGTTACTATCTGATAAGGAATACAAGACGATGTTGGGAAAGGCTTTGGCATACACAACTACTGGAACCAGGTTATCAGAACACTACTATTGGAACATTGTTATCAGAACACTTACATATCACCTACTTTTATATCACACCAATTTCATGGACAGCTCATCTTCTAACTCCTCACTGGCTATTTGAGTAACAGCATTCAAGGTTAAATGCTAAGACTGGGGAGTATGGAAGAAATACAGAAGTGGTAAGCATCACATTTCAGAGCCTATATATATGAATACAACATTAAGTTTAATTAAGAAAGAGTATTTCAACTTTTTTCTGAAACAACATTTGGCAATGTTTAGCGCATGAGAAGACACTGCTTTGGTCCATCCACTCTTTCCAGCTTTTCAAAGTGTTTCCTGGCATTGCGGATGTTGATCAGAGTAGCTGCGGAAGCTGAGGGTAGGGGTGGGGGAGATACCCAACAGAATAAGTACGGGCAGCCAAAGGAATGTCTGACTAGTAAAAACAAACAAGAGAGAGCCAAATCTCTCATAATATATGTCACCAAGAACATACAGAAATAGGAGGTCCCAAGTTAACCAGAGTTTAATTTTTTTGAATAAGTAGATTTGTTTATATTATAAACACAAAATTTCCAAAATAAATTTTCAAAATCTTTTGGTTTGGGGCAAATACTATAAAACCCATTATCTTATGTTGCATTTTAATATTAACCTAAGGCAGGAAAAGCCAGTGGATCAGAGATAATTTAAAATTCTGGGAACACCCAGGAAATACTGCTAGAACCTTTATTTCAATGGTTGTGACGGATACAGCTATTATGGCATGGAAGCGCCAAATATTTCCCTTTATGCCCATAACATAATTACGGGAATACAGTACTTAGGAATATACAATGACATATAAAATGGTTCAACATTTAATAGTTCAGAGCTTAGACTGACTAGTCTTTTAAAAATTCCATACCATATGGAGCATAAATCATACATTTTGGTTCTCTTTTCTTTAAAATCCCTAGATTTAGCAACTTGATTTTTGAAGTTCCCATGAAGAACACATAATACCCTGGAGTCTAAATTATTTTTAAGCTTCAAAGTATAAGTCTATTAAATAAAAAACTGTTTACCACTAGTACTAAAATATTTTTTTTTATTATGGTAAATATACATAACAATAAATTTACCATTTTAGTCATTTTTAAATGTACAGGTCAGTGGCATTAAGTAGATTCACACTGTTGTGCAACCATCCCCACTACAAAATAGTTTTTCAGTATCTAATAAAGTACTACCTCTAGAGCAATTAGTTTAAAGAATATGTGGCTTTGAACATATGTCAGCTAAGTTTAAACTTACGAATGGATGGATCAGACATCACAACCATCACATAAGTGTTGGATGTAAAGATATCAATGAAAGCAGCAAAGTTAGAGTTCCTGACTTCCATGCTCTGGAAAGAGGCAGCCAGCTTGCTATAGGAGAAAGGAGAAAAGTGAGTAAACATAAAATAACAGCAATATAAGAAATTCTTATCTTTTATGTTAAACATTTTCATAGCATTATACCTCACTTCACCACTTCATGAATACAGTTAATCACTAACCCCTCTTTGTTTTCTAAGGAAACTCTAATGCTGAATTTAACATATTTTGGAAAGTGACTTAGACAGAAAGTGGGTTAGGACTTGATATTGACTGTGAAATGAAAGTGGGTTTAGACCTAGATCCATGGTAAAAATCATGTTACAAAAAGTTTCTCTAATATTTAAGACTATTTAATACTTAAGTTTAAATTTCCCTATCATTGAGATTAATAATTATGTCTTTTGAATGTTATATTGAAATTTAAAAAATGATCCTATTTCTTTGAAAACAAACAAGATAATTACATTTGAATGTAATTTGCTATTTCTTCTTAAAAATATTAGCATAAACATGCCAGAAAGTCTCAAAGTGTGCTAAGGCATAAAAGGAGTAAACTTATACCTATTCTATTATCTGGGCATCAAAGTTGTACCAGGATAATAATTTTGATTATTAAAGCTTTACTAAATTATGATGTTCAGCCATTCTTTTTTCCTATATTCGCAATGCTAAGATTCAAATTGTATTTAGTCAAAGCTCAGACAATATGATATTTCTAGACTCTGTATTTTGTACTATTTCCGAATCAGTACCTCACTATTTTAGTTACTGTAGTTTTACAGTAAATTTTGGAATTTGGTAGGGTAAATTCTCCTCCTTCTTATTCAAAACTCTCTTGGACATTTTCTGTTTATTTCCTCCCAAATCATATCAAACATCTTGAAAGGGCACTCTAGATATTTTTCACACGCTTCTTCTGTATCAATTGAGTGTGCATTAAAGAACAATGACTTTCACCTAAGTCAACTGTAGGCTCCCTTGGAGTTTAGCTTTCTTTTCAAAGGAACTATTCTGAATATAGATGTGAAGTCCACTATAGTTATTTGAACCTCTCAAAAATGACAGTAAATTTTTCAGGGATAAACAGGTCACACAAGATCTCTTACCTGCAGCTCAGCTTAAACTGCTTAATAATGTTGCTGATTTTTTCAAATCTGTGAGCATCACGCTGCTCTTTACACTGATAGTGAGAAATCACCTATAAAAAAGAGCAAGCCCTTTAAATCAATGCAGTGTAGTCATATCACCTCTGCTACTCCTCAAGGCAGACATCTGTCAGTCTTTTGGTCACCCTGATTTTCAGGGTAAACTTGGCACCTGGCTTACTGTCTCTTTTCCTCGGTCCTATATCCTGCCAAGATTTTGCATAATTTCAACATCCCTATGGATGATCCATCCAGTACCATTTGGTTATTATTTTATCACACCATTTAAGTATTATCTAATTTGGTTCACTGCTGTTCTTTCTCACTTACTTTAATCATTAAATATACATCTTTTTTCAATATTTCACAGGATGGTCTTTGATTAAAAACAAGTACAAATCAAAAAGGAAAAAGAGGGGCTGGCCCCGTGGCTGAGTGGTTAAGTTCGCACGCTCCGCTGCAGGCGGCCCAGTGTTTCGTTGGTTCGAATCCTGGGCGGGGACATGGCACTGCTCATCAAACCACGCTGAGGCAGCGTCCCACATGCCACAACTAGAAGGACCCATAACGAAGAATATACAACTATGTACTGGGGGGCTTTGGGGAGAAACAGGAAAAAAATAAAATCTTTAAAAAAAAAATCATTCTCAATAACATATTAAAAAAAAAGGAAAAAGAAAAAACTTTAGCTGTTCTTGAGGTATACTTAACGTTAATTATAATGAAGGCTATAACAAAGTAGCTTTTGGTATTATATTTAAAAAGCATAACTAAATGAGTCTAACCTCTGAGGATTTACTATTTATAAATGAATGTATTCATGATATACACCCATGCCATCTGAAATTACTTTCCCTCACACTTTCAGGTTTTATTAAAACCACACAAGTATTTCCTATAGGCTGAATATACAGATGTAAAGTTTTTAGTAGAAAGCAAAACTGAGTCACTCATCAGAAGAAATTCACAGGGCAATTCTCTGAAACCATGTGAAACTTTCAAAACATAATTCCTAGACCAATGATGGAACTGGTTCCCCTTGCTTGACTTCAACTCTCTCAGTGAAAATGGTCAATCACACCTAAACTTGGTCTTCAAGAGAAACAAAAGACACCTGTAACTCTTAGTGAATAACAAGCAGCTTATATGAGGTTAACCCCTATGATCATGTGTGGTGGATGTAGCAGGGGAATACTGCTGAAAGAGAATTCTGCTGTGGCATGTACATCAAGACAGACAGAATAGTTCACTTGCTTCTTGCTATTCACACTAGCATGAAAAATAGGACTCAGGGTGGCATAATTCCAAGCAAGTGACCCCTGCCAATAGGCTAAGACAGACAGACACTCTGGTTAGGACTCCTTGCCTCAGGTGTACCAGCTAGAAGGAAGGATGACTCGCAAATATATTTACATTTACAAACAATGTTTTCACAAAGGAAGGAGGAAAAATTGCACTCTGCATTCTCTGCCCTCTGTTGCCATATTAGCAAAAGGATCCAATGTTTAATTAACATTAATAGCAATGTTTTATATATATATATAATAATAATAATAGTGACATGCTAAGCTATGTGCTAGGGCTTGATGTTGCCTTGTCCCATTTTAATCTACACATAAAACCTACGATATAGACATTATTATCTCCATTTTATAGAAGGGGAACCAAGCTCAGAGAGATTAAAAAATGTGTCTAAAATCATCAAGCATTGGTAGAGCTCAGAAACAAATTATTTACTGTGAGCTGTTCTTAGAGTTACATTTACTAAGGTGATCAGCAATGACTTGTGCAATGCTTTGTGACATCTCAAATTAGTTTCTATTACTGTTATTTAGAAATTTTACTTATAAATATAGGTATTTGCACCCCCCTCAGGGCCATACACACAGTAGACTCTAATATAGTTAAGTTGAATTTATAAGAAAAATAGAAATATCAACAAGCTCCTAACTCCTTCCACCTCTCCATCTGAACTCTTAGCTACGTCACTGAGTTGACCATTTTATCTCTTCCATGTTAAAAGTTTTCAGCTCAGTCTTTTGGAGAAAGAAGTGGAATGCAAGTTTTCTCAAAGGGAAAACTCTCATTTCATAATAAAAGTCATAGGAAATAGGAACCCTTTAACAAAAATGAACAATTATTAGCAGAAATAATCTAAGCTGTGTAGTAAGGCATACCTGCAAAAATGTACGTTTTACTATTAAAGAGCTACACGCCAAAGGACTTCTTTCAGGTCATTTGCTGACAACACTTATAAATAAGGCTATGCATGCTAAAGTAATGACAAGAGGGAAAAAGGTTCTTCCTGAAAATGGGAACGTGTTGTTTTCTGTTGCTGAGTAGAAGAAGGTAAGAGTGAAGTACGTATGCAGAGCAGAAAGTTCTCACCAGAAAAGTAGCTCTCTCAAAGAGAAGCACTTCATCAGCCTCGATAATTTCAGCAAAATTCCTTAGGTTCATTTCCAGCTGCTGAACATTGGGAATCAGCTGATAAACAATGCTGGACCAAGCCTAACAGAACAGAAGCACAGTGTAATATTATTAACAGATAGCCAGTCCCAGACCTGCGTAAATGAGTAAGTACACTAAAACATATGGACAGCAAAATATGGTAATAATTGAGTCTAAAGCAAATATTGATAACAAATATAACACAAATAAAATGAGAAAAAGATAATATTTGATTTTTATCCTTTAGTTGGATTTTTTTTACATTTTACTTTTTTTTACATTTTGTCAAATGCAGGAGAAACTTCTTTCCATTGATAATTAAAAATAAACAAATGATTTAATTCCATCATGTTGCCTTAGGAAAAGTTGAAAACTCTGATCTACTGGGCTAAAAAGCTTCTAATCCAGCCATTCAACAAATATTTAAGTCCAACAGAGTAGAGTGCTCTAAGATCAGAATCTAATAATGCTACATTTAACATACATCCAAAAATCAATTTTGTGAAAATATTAGAGCCACACAAACGGCCCCTCCTCTCAATGGGATAACATACAAGAGAAATTAGTGGCATTATCATTCCAAAAGGCTTCTTGTCAGCTGTATAAATTACTGATCCAATTGAGTTAAAAATGGTCCACTGTGTGTTTGCCTAAAACTGACTTCATCCAGAGGAGTACAGCTAATGTAAAGGAGTTGAAATTAACCACACACTCCCTCTATTCTCTTAAGGCTCTTTTATTTGACTTTCCATTATAATACTTCCTTCAATCTTATTCCAATTTGTCTGGTATGGTGTACAATGTTCTTCTCTCCTCTACTAGAGGGCAGGAACCTGGTCTTAGTCATTTGTGTGTCCAACAGCATCAAGCAGATATGAAACGAGTGCTTGTAGAATAAAACAATATAAAAGTTTGTCAGCTCTATGCAACATTGATGTAAGAGATAGTAGTGTCATGTTTTTGTTCCAATTAGTTTTATTACTTAAGCATGGGGGTTCGGGTTCCAAGATCCCAGGTCGGTGTTAATGTCACTGCTGAATTTACCTTGGAGAAGGCACCAAAGCTAACCACAGCAGAGACATTGTCACTCACAGCAGTGTTGTGATTAGCCAATTGTCTTTGGTCGTGTTATGTATTGCCATCCTTCACACCGCAGTTGGTTCTTATCAGTGCGTGATGTCCATCCTTATTCACGGTTACCTGTTCTATGGGAATAAGGCTTTGAGAGAAATTCGGCCCAAATTAATCTAGAACAGTATTTCTTTGACAGGCATCTCAAAATGATCTGTTATTAGAGTGAGGCTGGGTCAACATAATATTGGGGAAAAAATGAATTAGTTAAAAAAATAAATCAATGGCTATTGTTAAAGTCCAACGGTTTTTCTCCTTGGCAAGTCAGGTTTCTGTGCTTCTGGTTGTAGACACTTGTCAGATGCAGTTGATACTGAGGCTGTAGCTACCATTGATGGAGAAGGATGCTTTCCCACCCAGAGTCAGACTTGTCAATGGATACCAGAAGTAGTATGAGGAAAGGTCTGACCACAGGAGGACCCAAAAGGAGCCAGTCTTTCAAATCACTAGATCGGTAGAAGAAAGGGAGGAAGGAGGATAAGCAGCCTATGTGCCAATAAGGTAATTTTAGCTTCATCCATAACACAGCTACTGTTGGAACCTCTACAACTACTGCAAGCAGTGTGGTATCCATTCCGGCAATGAGAATAATCTTTCTGGTTGAAAAAAATGCTAGTCTCCAATTTGGCATGAAAGTTGAAGCTCCCATACTCCAGACATAATATGTCTCATTCTAAGACTCCTTTCTCCAATCTCTGTCCTAAATATTTTTCTTCTATTGCTGTCCAAACTTAGGCATAATAGCTTATATCCTGTAGAGGTATCTGAATATTACACAAGGCTCCAATCAGCATTGAGACCACAACAGGTCAAAATGGATGATGGCCAGTGAAACTTCTGCTTTCACGAAGATCAGTGTCAAATTTATCATAACCAAACTGGCTAACTCAGTCTGATTTGGTAGGTATGTCAACCCAATCTAAGATAAAAACCAAAATCTCTTAAGGTTAAGTCTGATATTTTTCAAACAATTTATTGTAGATTATTTCATTTTTTAGTTCAACACATCTAGATGGCTATGAAAGAGTTCAAAATCTTTTAGTTTTGATAATACCCTTCTAGCTTTTTTTGTGGTCTTAAAATGAGGGAACTCAGGGAAACATACACACCTTATAGAGAGTTTCATCCCAGATAGATGTTCGGAAACAAGAACATTCCAATGGGCGAGACAAACGCCTCAGATCTTCTTCTCGCTCTTTAAAAATCTGAATTAAAAAGCCCAACATATTGATTAACACATAACAGCTGTCCTCTTTCATAGCAAAATCTAAGATATAACTGTTTCAGCATATTTTAAACAGGAGCATTTCCTCTTTCCTCAGAGGAATTTTTCAGTGTGAACATTATTTCACAAACTGGGATGGCAGGAATGATTTCAGATAAGGTCTAAAAGTACAACAGTTACTATAATTCTTCAGGCCCATGCTGTTTGTGCTGAGTACTCACTGAGAGCACTATGTTAGAAAATAAAATTTACCATACTGAGGAGTCTTAATAAAATATATCTAACATTCCAAATCACCCAACCTGGGTCATTTAAAAGATAGCTATCCCACATCAAGATTTTGTACACAAAAATACTTTAACCTATGCAGATCTCTTTCTCTCTCACACACATACATGCATAAACTCATATATATTATTTCTGTATGGACTGTATTTATTTGGCTATATAGATATAACACCCCAGACACACATAAATATCTATCCATCTTGGATATGTCTCTATGTATATATGCCCACATATACATGGAAAAATATCTATTTATACAAATATATATATACACAGATATTTTCCATGACTGAGTGGGTCTCTAGTGAGTTTGTGTATACACTGTGATAGTTAATTTTATGTATCAACCTGGCTAGGCCATGGTACCCAGACACTGGGTCAAACATGAGTTTAGGTGTTGCTGTGAAGATATATTTTAGGTAAGATTAATATTTAAATCAGTAGACTGAGTAAAGCAGATTCCCCTCCATAATGTGGGTGGCTTTATGCAATCAGTTGAAGGCCCTAAGAGAAAAAGACTGCCATCCACCAAGAAGAGAGAATTCTACCTCCAGATTGTCTTCTTAATAGAGCTGTAACATCACCCCTTTCCTGAGTCTCCAGCCTATCAGCCTGCCCTGCAGATTTCAAACGTGCCAGCCTCTATAATGCTGTGAAGTCAATTCCTTAAAATTAGTCAAACAATCAATCTATATACAGATACAAATACACACACACACTTCTTATTGGTTCTATTTCTCTGAGGAACCCTGACTAATACACACATAATAGAAGGAAACATCTATATTGTTTGAACTTGATAGTTAAGGAAGCATTCTAGCCATTTTTAGTTCAAAACTTCTGAATCTTTAGTTCAAAAGCCTAAATCTTTAATGAAATAGAGTATACTTTTCTTAATTAAGTTTAAAATCCCACAAAGAACATTAATGTATCTTTAGGCATATTTATAGAGGCATTTAGAAAACAGTAAGTTGATCACTAAAAATGAGAAGTAATTAGAAAATGCATACAGAGCTCATTTGTTGGAATGCTCTAGGTTTTTCTATTGCAAATTGGGACAGGGCATGAAGTGATTTTTAAAGGAAACAAAACAACAGCAGCAAGAATAACAATAACAAAACCCTCACAATCTCAAGACCCAAGCTACATACAGGATTTTATGCTGAATTAAAATAGAATTAATACTTAGTGAGAGAGAGAAAAGAAGAAGATACTAAAAAAATCTAGATACTCAAAAGTAGTTTTTGGAGTCAAATAGAGAACCCTGTCAAGTGCTTTTTGAAAACCTGTAAGCTAACCTAGAAACATCAAAACATACCCAACGCTGGAACACTGGAGGCAATCCTGTAACTAGTTACAGAAAAAAAGTATTCCTGACCACAGCTATTACCAAAAAACCCCTTTAGTTAAATAAAGGGTATCCTTAGACTCCTATGCTCCAACCCAAAGGGGAACTGTATTCTTCTACATCAGCAGCATGCAGGCATACCTCATTTTATTGCACTTCACTTTATTGTACTTTGCAGACATTGTCCTTTTTTACAAGACTCTCCACCAGCAAAAAGATTATGACTCACTGAAGGCGCAGATGACAGTTAGCATTTTTTAGCAATAAGGTATTTTTTAAGATATGTACATTATTTTCTTAGGCTATTGCACCTAATAGACTACAGTATAGTGTAAACATAACTTTTATATGCACTGGGAAACCAAAAAGTTTGTGTAACTCGCTTTATTGTGATATTTGCTTTATTGTGGTGGTCTGGAACAAAATACACAATATCTCCGAGGTATTCCTGTATTCTAAAACTGCTTTCCTCAGCTTTACCCTTGGAAATAGAGGATCTTCTCTTTCAGCTTAGACTTTAAAATCCAATCTTCTTATTTTATATTAAGCAAACTAAAGCTAGACTATATTTGTGACTTGCCAATCCTGGGGTCTCATAGCTAGAAAGAAGTCTGACCTTTCTACTGTGTCTTCTCTGGTTTAAATTTACATGCACTAACTCCCATGGTAGAAAAGAAGAGAAATATACCATATCAGTGCAGTTATGAGGGATTTGGCATTGTGACTAACACAGTGTGGCTGGCACTTGTATTGGTGCATACCGGTTTCCTCGATTAACCTAGTGACAGCTGTGACCTTGCTTCATCTCACCCCTGGTAGGTCTTCTAGCCTTGACAGTAACTGCCAGCTTTGAAGATCAGTAAAACAGGGGCAGCAAACATATTAAAAAAAATAAAACAGCTTCTTGGTGATATCACATGGTCAGGTTCCTTACCTAAATGTGAAAATTATTTGCTAAATTAATATGATCTTTCCCTTACAATGGAAAATTTGTTTATGAGCATTTTAAAACACAAATGACAAAACTTTATTTTGAAAGTTTCTGTGAGATTTTCTTCCTGAAAAAAGAATGATACAAATTTACCTATACTTCTATAAAGGAAGTTTACAAAGCATGTCAACCATTTGGTGCATCTTCCTTTCTGTTTCTTACCAGGTCCCGTTGATCTTCCTGTACCAGATCCATTTTGTGCACCAAGCAAAAGATTTTGGCATCTGGAGAGTTCTGCAGAATGGCTTCCAGGCATGACTGGTAATAGTGCATATCCTTTTCCAGTTCACGGCTCTCCACATCAAAGACATAAATCAGAACCTCCACATTTCGGAAGATGTTGTCTCGTTGGCTAGTGAAATAATTTTCCATGAAGGTGTCCTGTCTAGAAGGCAAAAAATAATCTAGGTAGTAAGCAAGTCCTCAGTGTAGTCACTCCTATTTACAATCTATTTTTGTTGACTTAATCAATGTAAAAGATAATCTTAAGGCTTCAAATTAAAGGGGAAATAACAGCAAATCAGATTGGCCTCATCTTACTTCCTGAGCCACACCCTGTACCACCATTTGCCCCTCTTTGTCTTCAAAATACACTTTGATCTTCCCTCAGTTCTAGTGGCCCATGGTTTATCCACTGAGGGGCCTGTATACATGCTGTTCACTCTGTCTCACATGCTATCCTCCTACCTCTACATCTAATTAACTCCTACTTGTCCCTTTAGATTTCAGTTCAATCCATACTTCCTCACTGAAACCTTTATCCCTGTCCTCTCTGACTTGGGCAAATCCAGGTACCACAGGCCCTTATACCAACACACCGTTTTGTTTTCTTTCTGTGAGGAAGATTGGCCCTGAGCTAACATCTGTTGCCAATCTTCCTCTTTTTGCTTGAGGAAGATTGTCGCTGAGCTAACATCTGTGCCAATCTTCCTCTACTTTATGCGGGATGCTGCCACAGCATGGCTTGATGAGTGGTGCTAGGTCTGCGTCTGGGATCCGAACCTGAGAACCCCAGGCTGTGAAAGCAGAGTATGTGAACTTAGCCACTGTGCCACCGGCCCGGCCCCCACATTGTTCTTATTTTTAACACTTACCACAAGTGTGATACTACACGTTTGTGTATTTCATTAATGGCAATTCACTTCCCTAGACAGCAAGTTTTATGAAGGCAAGGATCATGTCTGTTACTATTTGCCATTGTTTCCCAGCTTTCCGCACAGAGCCTGCCATAGAGTAGGTGCTCAATGAATATTTATTGAATGACTAACTAGTAAAATATTCTAAACTATATGAAAATAATTCCAAGATAACTTTTTAGCAGAATGTTGCTCTTTGCTCCTTAGGCTGTGTGCTGCTTCCCAAGAAGTTCTCAATTACCAGCTGCCTAGCAGAAAACAGTAGAGTTTTGTTGTGAAAAATAATCATGAACCCAGTTTCTAGTTCTGCACTTTGCTATTAATTAGCTGTATGACCTTGGGAGATTCATAATCTCACTTGACCTCAGCTCCTTTATCTGTAAAAATGATAACATCTTAGTGCCTAAAAGCAAGGGACTTGGACCAATCTCTTGACATAGATTACAGAATTAGAAGCAATGATAATGAGGAATGATTTGTATAGAGAGAGCTGCTAGGGTGTTAAGTGTTAAGTGATCCATCTGCTAGCAGTCATGGAATCATTTTCTTTTTGTTTTTTTTTTTAGCATTGTTTTTAATGAGTTTTAGTCCAGAATACAAAGCAAGGTGCTAGCTGTTGCCTCAATATTAATACAATTTTAAACAACGGCTTTTTCTTCCCCCATAAAGGCAAGTTAGATAAGTGTATGAGAAGGACAGGATGAGACATTCATTGAATCTATTTTTGAAAAATCACCCTGAAAGCTAGTAGCACTCTTCACCCAACACCTGCCCTATTTATTGATTCAAATTCTGGGACTTTCTTGATCTGACAGATATTGTGGGACAATTTCTCTTTTGAGACTTTTAGCATGTAAGGGTCATTTTTCTTGGTTTTGTTGCTCATCTCATTGAACTTTCATCTCTGGATGAGTAAGGAAGCCAGCATGGTTCTTTATGAGTTCTTCTGAGGAACTCTGATTGTGACAGTTCTCACTTTGGTATATGCCTGCAGGCCATACTCTCCCAGCTCCTGGCCATTCCCAGACATCTTGTAGCTACCAAATAGTGACTGGGCCCTAAACACGTCATAGCAGTTGATCCACACAGTGCCAGCCTAGAGGGCTTGGGACAGATACTTGGCCTTGTCCAAGTCCTTCATGAAGACAGCTACGGCCAGCTTATACTTGGAATTGTTGGCTCTCCCAACGACTTCCTCTATGGTCTTCAACTTCAGGATCTGCATCACTGGCCCAAAGATCTGCTCCTTTGCGACTATCATGCCATCTTGCACATCTCCAAACACGGTGGGCTGGATGAAGTAGCCATGGTCAGCAGCTGTCCCTCCACCACACAGCAGCTTCGCCCCCCTCTTCCTTCCCAGATTTGATATTGCCCAGGACCTTCTTAAACTGAGTTTCATCCACCTGTGGTCCCTGCTTGGTCTGGCTGTCAAAGGGGTTCCTGACCACACCAGACCGAGACCGGGCCTGGGCAACACTGTGCTCCACAAACTCAGTGTAAACATCCTCCTGCACAAAGGTCCGGGAGCCCCCACAGCAGCACTGGCCCTGGCTGAAGAACAGGGCAAAGTGGGTCTGCTCCACCGCCCAGTCCATATCAGCATCTGACATTATGGATATTGGGGCTTTTCCCTCCAAGCTCCAGGGTGACTTTCTTGAGGTTACCTCTCCCCACAGCAACCTAGATTAGGTGGCTAACCTCAGTGGAGCCTGTGAAAGTCACTTTGTCCACATCCTCATGGAAGGCAATGGTAGCCCCAGCCATGGGGCCAAATCCAAGAACAATATTGACCACACCAGGGGGAAAGCCAGCCTCCTTAATCAAGTTGGCCACATAGAGGGCAGTGAGTGGAGTCTGCTCAGCCACCTTCATTACAACCACGTTTCCAGTTGCCAAGGCCTGGGCCCAGTTTCCATGCTTGCATGAAGAGCGGGAAGTTCCATGGAATGATCTGCCTGCACACCCCCACAGGTTCATGCAGGGTGTAGCTGAAGAAGTCCCCATCGATGAGAATGGTTTTCCCATGGTACTACTCGGCCCAGCTGGCATAATAACGGAGACATTTGAGGACCATGTCCAAATCCACCAGGTAAGAGATAACGTACGGCTTGCCATTATCCAGGGTCTCCAAGGCTGCCAGGTAGGTCTGGTCCCACTCAATCAGATCGGCCAGGTGGTTTAGCAGCCGACCCCTGTTGGACGCATCCATGCAGTGCCAGGGCAAGCCAAGCTGAAAGGTGGCCCGGGCAGCCTTCACTGCCCTGTCCACATCTTCCTTGTCACCTGTAGCTACCCAACAGATGACCTCCCCAGTGGACGGATTGACGGTAGGGAATGTTTTCTTGCTGATGGCATCATGCCACTCCTTGTTTATGAAGATCTGGTTGTAGAAGACCTCGGGCTGCTGGCTGGGGGCCAGCACGGCCTAGGTGGTAGCGGCTGACAGGAGGCGATGGCCCAGGCGGGGCCTGAAGCCGGCGGCGGCAAGGGCAGTAGCACACAACATGCTGCGGTGGGAGCGGGAGTGCAGGGCCATAGAATCATTTCCTTACAGACTGTTTGGCTATTTCGTTATTCTTTCAACAAATACTCACTGAGCACCTACTCCACACCTGGCTCTATGCTAGGAGCTGGGAAACACTGAGCTAACAATATCTATTTTGTGAGGCATTTGCTATGTGTTTTTTTTGGTTTTGGTTTTACTTTTTTGCTGAGGAAGATTCGCCCTGAGCAAACATCCATGCCAATCTTCCTCTACTTTTTAGTATGTGGGCTACCAGCACAGTATGGCCTCTAACAGAGTGGTATAGGTCTACACTCAGGAACTGAACTCGGACTGCCCAAGTGGAGCACGCTAAATTTAACCACTAGGCCACTGGGGCTGACCCATATACATTTATATATATATTATCTTACTTAATTATCAAAACAACCCTATGAATTGGTATCATCATTACCCCTATTGTACAGATGAAGAAACTGTGGCTTAGAGAATTTAAATGATCTACTCAAAATAACACAGCTAACAAAGCTGAGATACCCCAATCTAACTCCAAAGCCTAGGCTCCTAACAACTGTACACTACATGCTGCTGCTTCAGCACAGAGATGCAAATAGCCATAGGGTAGGGAATAATACCCGTATACAAGCACAGTGAATGTGCATTTGTGATGAGATATTCCAGAAGCGACTTGGCAGTGAGAGGAAAAACTGTCTCTTATTCCTCCAACAGTGAGTATCTCAGCTGGAGAATATGTGCTCAGGTCCGATCTACGGTTCTTAGACTGCCTGGAGATGATAATTGAAATAACAAAGAATGTGCTGGTATGGTGTGATGTCTAAGAGCTCAACACTGGTGTTAGGCTTGCTGAATAGAAACCTAACTTCTTCACCGGCAAAAGAGAGGGATAATCTATCCTATATTACAGATATCTAGATTCAGCTTATTTTAGTGCTGCTAAAACATGTCACATACAGAGGGCATTCTCACAATTACATAAAAGTCAGAGATCTTTAATCAAGTGCTCATTCTGAAGTAATTTCTAGCCAATGTTTCTACTATAAGTGATAGTTACTCAAGCGTATTCTCTGTGCTGATTATACTAGATGCCATGATTACTGCCACTGACCTCACAAACAAGTAAGCAGATGATACTTACCCACCACAGTCCCACAGGTTCAATACCAGGTTTCCCAGAAATCGAACATGAGAATGTTCTACATCAACTGGAAGACAAATATGCCGAATCTAGTAATTGTAGCATGTGAAATGAAATTCAAAATAAGCAAAGCACTAACCCATGGAATTTAGAAGGACCAAAGTGGAGTGAAATGCTCAAAGCCACAACAAGAAGGTGATTTTCAGCTTAGTAGCGTGGTTTAGTGGCAAGATGGGCACCTAAACTACCCTGAGCTACAGAACTGACTCTCGTATAAGTCATTTTACTCTCAGCAGCTTATAATACTCAGTTTATAATACTCTAATTATAATACTAATGTTAAAATTTCAACAAGACAGAGACATATACCATTTAATAGCTCTTCCCTGACTCACCTGCCCCACCAACACCCTCCCTCCAAAATTAAAAAGTTACAATAAAAACCAAATACAAAACAAACATAAAACATAACCAAACTTACTCCCTCTATTGATTTCATTATTTTGATTAATGACCCTACTATTTTCCCAATTTGTGGGGGGTCATTTTTGACTCCTCTGTCCACATTCAATTCATTGCTATTCCTTTGTAATCCCTCTCAATTCCACTCATTTTACAACCTGCCAGTAACATTAAGGAAAGCCCTGACCTTCTCAACTACAATAGCTCCATAATTACCTCCCACCAGGAAGCCTTACCCACTTTACTTCATCCTATAGACTACTGCGAGGTTCATCTTCTTAACACCACTTTGAACATGTCACTCCCCATTCAAAAAATTTTCAATGGTTCCTCCATGCCTATAGGGGGGGCATTCAAGGTCCTTCAGAATTTGGCTTCCAATCTACCTTTATAATCTCGAATGATTCACATTAATAAAGCCTTTTGCTCCAGTCCAATTTGGTTTATTCATAGTCCTCCCAAACCCCACTATCTCCCCAACCCCAAAACACCTTACATCAGGGGTCGCAAACTTGCTAATAGGGGCCAAGCCAGTAAACATACAAGAGCAAATTTGATCATGTATGGAGAGTAAACATCCACCCAAGGAGACAATGGAGTGGGTGGCAGTTACTCAACTCTAGCTCATTTGCCAGGCAGGAATGTGGGCTCAGGATTACCAGATCTTTAAATTTCTCAATAGTAGTGGGAAATCCAGATTTTTATGGAAACTTTTACATATTGATAACTAATTCCAAATTTTATAAACATTGCACAGGCCAAACAAAACACATCTATAGGCCTCATCCAGCATATAGGCTGCCTGTTTGCGACCTCTGCCTTACACTTCCCTCCCCACCCTATGCTTGGCCTACTCTGTCCATCTGCCTAGAAAGTCCTCCCCACTTTTCTTTCAAAGTTAGATTCATCTTTTAAGACCCAGCTTAAATCCCATTTCCTTTAAAAGCCCTACCTGGCCACCCCCACTTACCGTCATCACTCCCTCTGAATTCATTCAAACATATATTAAGCATCTACTCTCTGCCAGGCACTAAAAATCACAAGGAAGAATAATGAAAATTCTTATCCTGGAAATTTCTCAAAGTCTAACAATTATCATCTTTACCATTTGTGTAATAGTCAATCACACAGTGGTGTTTCTTCTATGACTATCATGAAGCTGTTGATTAAATTGACTGCTATCTAACTTTTGCAATTTTATCTTCTCATAAACTAGATCACAAGCAGCAAAGCATTATTTTAAAAAACATGGGCATTGGAGTCAAATAGTTCTTAGTTCAAATACCAGCTCTACCTCTCTCTGTGTGACCTTGGGCAAGTCACTTAACCTCTGAGTATTAGTTTCCACTTCTATTAAAAAGGTGGGAAGCATACTATTGACCTCACAGGTTTGGTGTGAGGATTAAAGCAGTTACTATACATGAAGTGCCTGGCACGTAGTAGGTGCTCAAACTACTTCCCTTCTCCCCTTTACTTCCCCCTCCTTGGAAAAGGAATCATATCTTACATGTCTTTGTATTTCCAACAGAGTCTACGAGAGAGTAGGTGCTCAAACTGCTATTAATTTGAAGACTATGTAAACGGTCTAGTACTAAAAAAAAATGGAAAGAAGTACTACTGAGAAAGGGAAAGACAATAACAAAAGAAGTGACAGGATTCAGTGACTGTTTAGATATGGAGCACATGGGATAGAAATCTGGTTTCTACTTGCATACCATAGAAATTGTTCTCATTAAGTGACCAATGGCCCCATTACCAAATCCAGTGGACTTTTTAGTCCTTGTCTTACTTTCTGAAGCATGACACTGTTGACTACTGTTTTCTCAAAAAATTCTCTTCTCTTGGCCTCTGATATCATACCTACAACCTCTCTGGCAGATCCTCCTTCACAGGCTCCTATTCTTCTTTCTGTCCCTTAAATGTTGGAGTTCTTCAGGATTCCATCTTTAGCCACCTACTCTTCTCTCTATGTATTCTGTTCCTAGGCAAGCTAATCTATTTATATTATTTTACTTACCATTTGGATACTGATAACTCATAAATATGTATCTCTAATACAGATTTCTCTCCTCCCTTTCTGAATCATACATTGGACATCTCCACTTGAATAAACCACAAGTATCCCAAACTCAGTGTATCCAAAAATAACTCATTATCTCCCCATTCTTCCTACAAGATCTATTCCTCTTTCGATCTTCTCCATCTCAGTGAATTTAACCAGTTGCCTAGGCCAAAACCTTAATTTCATTGTTGAGTCCACTCTTTCCCCACCTTTCCTACAAAACCTATCAGCAAGTCCCACTGACACTACCTCTTAAATATATCCCAAATCCATTTGCTTGTAACCATATCCACTACCACCACCCTAACCCAAGTTAAGCCCCCATCATCTCTTACCTGGTCTACTAAAATAGTTTACTAATTTGTCAACCTGTTTCTACCCTTGCCTCCCTCCAATCTATCCTCCAAATTACAGATATAGTCTCTCCAAAAATGCAGATTTTCTATTCCATTCTTCTTTAAAAAGAAAAAAAAAAAAAACATGTCTCTGTATATATATAGGATTGTATACATCCAGAAAAAAAAAGGAAGGCCAGAAGTATAACCTCAAACTACTAATGGTGGTTGTCTCTAGGAAGTAGGCCTGAGAATGAGGGAAGAAGTTGACTTTCTATACTTCTGTAATGTTTGAATTTTTCGCAAGTATTACTTTTGTAAATAAAATTGAAAATTAAAAATCATAAAATCTGATGTTACTTTTCCATTTAAAACTTTCTAGGGGCTGCCCTCTACCCTCAGTTCAAACTACATGACTTGGCTTATAAGGCACTTTATCATCTAACCCCCCACTTTCTTCCTCCCTCTTTAGTCTCATGTCTCCTATATGGCCCTCTGGCTCTCCTAGTCTTCCTGTCCTGCTATCATAAGAGCAACTAAAAATAACCAAAAACAGAGTTTGGGGAGTCACATACACTTATGGGGCAGAAAGAAGAAAATATTCTTTTTTTTCTTAAAATAGGGGGAGGGATGGTTAAACATAAAGGAAGAAAACCAGGGCAATAAAGCATTAAATGAAAGCCAAGGGAACAGAGAATTTTGAGAAGGTAGGAAATCTTGGAGCCATCAACAGTGTTTGAGACTAAAATTCTTCATAATCATATTTTTATTGACGAGTTTACTATTCCAACAAACACATTTTAACAGCCCCCTAATAAATTAATTATACCACTATTTGGTATCCTTACTTCAAATTTCAAAACACAGTAGGCTCTAAGTTTAACAAAATAAAACTGGACTTTTTTTAGCAATGACAAACAGGAAAAATACTAAAACAGTAAAAGTGATGTAATATTTTAGAAGTACTCTTTTACTACTTTTAAAGAAAATCAGCAACTGTGTAAAAAGGAATAGCAAGTAAAAATCAATGCACTGTATGTTTTTTAATTAGTCTATAAGTTAAGAAGTAGAACACAGACCTTTCTTCAACAATGAAAAACTAGCTAATGATACACTAAAGCATTAAGGCCAACATAATATTTTAAAGTATACTTTTATTATCTTTAAGGAAATACAGTAATTGCTAACAAAGTATTATCAATAAAGGCCCACTTGAGATATCCTTAAGAGCAACAGCCCCATACAATTCACAGTGCCTGGCACACAGTAAGCTCCAGAAAAGCACTTGAATAAATGGCTTGCTTTAATGTATAGGGTTCATATAATTTGCAACATTCTGTTTGTATCTTTTTAATTATGCTGCTAGATTATTTCAAAGGTATTTTAAGTAGTTTGAATAGTTCTGAAATTTGGGTTGCAAGACTATTCACTAGACATAAGGTAGTAAATCAACTCTGCTGATTAGCTAAAAACAAAAATATTAATTGGACTAGAAAAAGGTGCTTCAATAAAATGTGTAGAACTTAAAACACAAAGAGAAAGAAGTCTGCCAGGAGTTGTGGCTGTAGCATAATGAACAGAGCAGGAGTGTAGATTGACATTCCAGATCTAATGCTTAATAGTTCAGTAAGCTTAACTTCTAGGTCATACTTTCTTCATCTATTAAAATGAAGTTAATATGAGGACTAAAGTATATAAAGAAGCATACAATAAACATTAGCTTCTCTAATCTACTGAAACCATATGATGATTAGGTCTAGATATTTAACTTGAAAGAACAGAAAAAAAAATTAAAATCTAGCAAATCAAGACAGGGAGAATTCTGGACAGGTATTTTCTAGAAAGAAGTCTCTCAAGGCATAACAGGCCATAGGACCTTGTCCTGACCAAAATTTTTGATGAATGACTTAGATGAAAACTAGATGAGATGCTTATCAAATGTACAAACTGCAGAGTTAGGAAGGATAGCTAATATATCAGATGAGAGAATAAGTAGCTAAAATGAAAATAGACCAACTCCTTTTCTATGGACAAGGAAACTGAGGCCCAGTGAGATGGTGATTTGCCCTAGACTTCAGAGTTAACAAACACAGGGTATAGGAACATATCATGGGCTAAAACAAACATAACTGAATAATTTAACAGAGATAAGCATGTATTCTTAGGTTGAAAATATGAACTGCACAAGAATCAGAAGGAAGATATGTGTTTTAATAACAATATATGTGAAAAAGAATTGCTTTTTTTTTAGTGTGACTCAGTATAAAGGCCACTCCACAAAAGGAGAGTAGGGACTAGACTGTGCTAACAGCAGTGAGATGCCCAGAACAAAAGATGTAATAGTCCTACTCTGTCCTCATCAGACCACATCTGCATTTAAGTCTCAGTGCTTTAAGGAAAATGCAGACACGTTCAAACAAGTCCCTTAAAAATGCTTAAAATGATGTCAAATGCGTAACAGATGGAGGAACTGGAGATGTTTAACTTAAGGAAAATAAGATTTGGGAGGCAAGGGATAGCTAGGATAGATTGAGACACTAACCATACTCAAATATTTATAGAGGCTCAAGAGAAGAGAAAGGGACTAGCTAATAGAAATAAAGGAAAATAGATTCTCGGCTTTAACTAAAAAATAGCTTTCTAACCATTAAAACTGCCCTAATTATGAGAGTCTGTGCTATACTCCATGCACTTTAAGAACAGAAATGAGGTTTCCTTCTCCTTTATATCCTAGGATCTGGAACATAAAGTGTTTTTAAAATGTGTGTTGTGCCTGAAACCAGAGTGAGATACCTTATGAAGTAGTGGGTGACTTGTCCCTAAAAGCAGTCAAGACGCTAGAAACTTAGATCAGGAATATATGAAAGCCAGGTAGGGCAATGATTTTGTCACCCAGAAGCCAACGACCAATGCAGAATCCAGAAATATTCAGATGCTCCAAAATGAAATGGCATTACAGCCTAGAGACAGAAGGGATCTCCCAGGAGCATAGATCCACTGAACTGGCAGCCAGGGCAGCCCAGCTAGTCTATAGTAAGAAGCCAGATTTAATATTTAAACCATAAAAGGCAATCAAATATTTCTCAACTCAGAGCTGGAACTCCAGTGAGAACATCTATGCATATCCAGGAAGAGAAGCAGCAGAGTACAGATCAAGTTACCCTCCCTCCCGGCCCCAGCAGTTTACCTTTTAATGAAGGCTAGGACTAACCACTGCTTTAAAAATATCTTAGATTTTAGTGTTATGCTTGTTAATACCTATCAATTAGTTTCCCAATATATAATAACAGTTAAAAACAAACCCCTGCCCCCCAAAAGAAACAAACAAAAGGGTCCCTATGCCTGTTTAAGAAAAAGCAGGGCAAAAAAGAAGTTGAACAAGGGCATCCCACTTGCTAAGCAACCAAGAAAGGAAAGAACCTCCCCAAGAAAGCGAACAATAGTAACCAGAATTAGGCCACACTCCTCTGAGAAGGAATTAAAAAAGAGGAAACATGCTCCAAAAGAAATCTCTCAACCTCTGTATCCCCAAGTTACTGCAACCAAGTGTGTTATGCAGATTAATAATAGTTAAGATCACCTGACTTTACAATAAGATAAAACATCTTACTTGTTGCACCAAGGCGACGTGTGTCTCTGGCAATATAATTTGCAAAGATAATAGATCTCATGCTGGTCTTACCAGACCCACTTTTACCCATCAGCAGCACCTAAGGACAAAGTGGTAAAAAAGAAAGAAAAGAAGTTAGCAATCTACAGCAAATGAAGTCTAAAGGGATCTATTTCTCTCCTGTACTTGATGTTTTACTAGAGTGATAGTACCAACACCCTGGAGTGGATACTTGTAACTAACTAGTTCCCCAATCAATGGTGAATGCAGATACGTGGAATTCCAGGGGCCAGGCACTTACCTGTCATGGGTCACACACGTGCTTGATGATAGTATTGCAGTGAATTTATTATGCTATTAATATTCACTATCATATCTTCAGAACCATGTTAAAGAAACACCATCTTGAGAGGAAAGTGAACCCTCATCTCTCATATTCTAATGTTTTATGCATTGAACTAGCTGGCAGGGAATTTCAGTAAAACTGAAAGTTCTTCCTCCTGCTCAAGGTTAACCTTTCCACCTTTGCCCCTGATCTCATCCCTTCCACTTACCTCCATGATTTTGTTCCATTAATTACTCTGTCTCTTTTTCTTTTCAAAAGTGTCCCATGGCCTATAGGATCAAATTCTTAAACTACATGTAAGACCCTCCTTGATCTGGCTTATCTACTCCTTTGCCCTCCTCTGTTGACCCTCCTGGGCTGGAACTTCAAGAGTCCAGTCATACTGAACTGAACTGCCTGTAGTACTTTTGACTGCTCCCAGATCTCCAGGGAGCCCTGCTCTACATCTTTGTTTCATGCTACACTCTATGCCATTAACTTTCCATTCCCTTTTCTTCCTTCAGCTAAGCTCCACTTATCCTTCAAGACTTGGTTCAGTAACCATCTCCTTAAGAGGTATTTCTGACCCCAATGCCCTAGGCTGGCTTAGGTGTGTCTCACCTCTGTCCTCCCACGGCACTCTTACAGTATTGCAAAGACCATAATGCATTGCAGTTATCTATTTTTTTTTTTTTTTTGGTCTGTCTCTCATAAGACTCTGAGCTCCTGAATGGCAGGGAGAATCCCCTTTGTATCTCCAGTGCCTAACATACAACAGATGCTCAAAATATGTTCTTCAAAAGAATGTGCAAGCTATCAAAACAAAGATACAAAACAAGCAAGTTTTTAACAATAAGAATTGTCCAACAGAAAGAGTGGCCTTATGCAGGTGAACAGCCTTCTTGTCAATATCATCATTTAACAAAGACTGAAAAACCTACCCAAGACGCTGTAGATTCTCACAGTAGGAGGGAATTAGGTAAGGTGACTTAAAAGTCTTCTCAAACTTAAAATTTATGAAATATAGTTCCAGTTCCCTTGCTTTTCCAATGAAGGGGTACATGTTCTATCTTCAATACCAAGATATTTTATAAAAATTTCTAATTACAAATAAGAGAGTATTCATGAAAGTGCTCTGCACTCAGGCTCAATTTAATCTATTAAGCTATATAACTTAATCTCACTAAGGAGATGTTACTGATGAGCCAGTCTAAAGTTGTTACCAAAAAGTTTTCTTTTTCTTTTTTTTTTTTAGATTGGCACCTGAGGTAACAACTATCACCAATCTTCTTTTTTTTTCTTCTCCCCAAAGCCCCCCAGTGTATAGTTGTATATTCTAGTTGTGAGTGCCTCTGGTTGTGCTATGTGGGATGCTGCCTCAACATGGCCTGACGAGCAGTGCCATGTCCGCACCCAGGATCCAAATCAGTGAAACCCCGGGCCACCAAAGCAGAGCATGCGAACTTAACCACTCGGCCACAGGGCTGGCCCCTGTTCTTATTCTTAAGGATGTAGAAATTTCTGGTGTTTTTAGGCATCCTTATTTTTTTTTCATGTGGCACGCTTTTTTTTTTTTTTCCGGTAAGGAAGATTGGCCCTGTGCTAACATCTGTTGCCAATCTTCCTCTTTTTTATTTTTCTCCCCAAAGCCCCCATACATAGTTGTATATCCCAGTTGTAAATCCTTCTAGTTCTTCTATGTGGGATGCCACCACAGCATGGCTTGGTAAGCAGTATGTAGGTCCACGCCCAGGATCTGAACTAGTGAACCCCAAGCCCCCGAAGCAGAGCACACAAACTTCACCACTACACCACTGGGCCAGCCGCTAGGCATCCTTATTGATAGCAACTTCAGACAGGCTCATCAAGAACATTCCTTCCAAATTGGAGTTATATAACTGAACTGTTAGATGAAGTTAAGGCTAAATATGGTACATTTCTTTTGTTAAGACATCTTATCTCAATTGCTTATGAAAGAATTACCCAGACTAAGTGTGTTAGGTATTCATCTAAGTGCTCTACCTACATCTGCTCATTTAAACTTCACAACAATCCTAAGAGATAGGTAATGTTATTATCATCATTTTACAAATGAAGAAACTGAAAGCCCGAAATGTTCAGAAATTTGTTCAGAGCTGTGCTCTTACTGATTCTGCCTAAACCTGAAGGTGGAGCACAGTACCTTGGAAGGAGTGTTAAGAGCACAAGGGAAGGAGTGTTCAACTGTATCTGGAGAACTCATATAAGACCTTATAGTGGCAATATTTGAGTTGGGTTTAACATAAATGTGCAGGCAGAGACCTGTGTAGTATGTGTGTATGGCTTGCACAAAATGCAAATTAATTTTTAAATTTGGAGAAGAAACAGATTCTGTATGGCTATGATAGGGTGCATACGTGTGGAAGATGGTTTAGTCAGGAGTAGATTTTTAAAGGGTATTCTACACAGTGAAGTCATTTGGATTTTATTCTATGGGCTTTGGGAAGTTACAAAAAGTTCTTAAGCATGTGAATGACCCGGTTAAATTTATATACTAGAAAAATTAAATCTGATAGCAAAGAAGGAGAAAAAAGTCAGAAGAACACATAGAAGGTTCCTGCAAGAGTCCAGAAAAGATGGTATACATACACCACAAATATATTTCCTGAATAGACACTTCTTACCTTTACCTTCATGTTTTTGATGTACCTAACACGTCTTACCTTTTTCTTCATGGCTGTATTTGGTAGCACCCACCTGTAGATATAAACCAAAAGACAGAGTTTCCATGATCCAATTGCCTTAGAAATTAGAATTAAAGAAATATAAATAAATGTGGAGGTGCAAAAGAGAATATTTAGTACAACAGCTGAATATAGCTGTGTGTAGGACCTCAGTCGAGTAGAGGCCTTCATTCTCTTAAATTATAAAAGTGGGTTTATGCTCCCTATCTCCTAATTACATGCTCAGGAGATAGCTCCTAGGAAGATTTATTTAGGAATACAAATGAGCCATTAAAATTCAAGATTCAATTTTTCATCTTAAAAAATTCATCAGAACATATACAAGTGCTTTAACAAATCAAACAATATTGTCATATTTGAATGTCCTCTATTTTTTTAAATTAGCCTCCTATTTTTAAAATCTGGAAGACTCTTTAGTCCTTCAGCTGTCCTTCCAAGTCATATTTCAGTCATCGCAGGCACAAAGCATATAAAATATAATTCTCAAATTCAAGTACAAATTGACACAGAAAGCACTCTCCAGCCACTGATCTTGGCCCGGGAAATGCCAACCCTCTTCCTAATCTCCTTATCCTCAATATGATGTCAAATCTCCTTTATTGATAATTCAAAGCAACTCAGAACTGCCTCCTCAATTCGAATACTTTCCCCCTCCTCGCCCCCGGCCCGCGGCCTGATTATCAGGCCCGTGCCAAAAGGTTGTTTCTACCCAGTTAGCAACCAGTCCTCTTTCCAGTTTATCCTGTCACCAAAACCATGATACCAATCAACCTTACTGGTAAATCGAAGCAATTCATCATGGGTGGGGTGTTCTAAGTCACAATACTCTACTCAATTAGAAAGCCCCCCACTTCCAAGTTTGACATAATACCCTTCACCCACCCAAGCGATCCTTCCGGTTCCCCTATGGGAGGATCCATTTTCGGCCCCAGATTCTCTTTCTCCATCTTTTTCTCAGAGTCAGATTCTTCCATCGTGCAACAAGTCCTTTCCAGTCCCTTCTAAATCCGCAGTATTTTTCTTTTTTTTTCCTTGTTCACCCCCTCAGCCGCCTATTCTCATCGCCTGCGGCCCTTAGGCCTGCGCTATTCTTGCCTCCGCCTTTGTCCACTGGGGGGCTGCTTTACCCGCGGTTACCTTTACCGCCTGGAACTTGGCCTCAAGGCACGGCTGAGCAAGCCAGCTCAAAGGCTGTTTCGGTGGTGCAAAGGAAGAGATGGAGGATGGGAAGGAAAGAGGGGTGGGTGGGGGAGTCGTCTCGAGTTTGGGCCTCAGGCTCCAAGGTCTCGAAACCCAAAGGTGACTTCACCCGCAAAGAGGTAGGGACGACGAAGGCGAAGGTGGCAGAAAGAGCAGACCCGTGCTGTAGGGCACCCGTGCTGTAAGCGGTGAACGCCTCAACTGGCTCCTTGTTCCCGAGCTTGGCTGCCCAGGAGAGTCCGCCGTCGGCTACGGTTACGACCTAACCGCCAGCCCTTCAGGAGCCCAGGTACTTCACCGCAGCCACCCGACTGCAGGCCAAGATCACGTGGGCACCTGCCGTAAACCCGGAGCCTGTCACGAGACTGCCGCTACCCAAGGAGCGGGTGGGCTGGGAAGAATACCATAGAGACTGCGCCGAGAAAGACAGAGTGCCGCCTGTCGCCGTCACGTGGCCCCAGCTCTCACTAAGCTTGGGCCGGGGAGGGCGCTGTCCGCCAGAAGGTGCTTTCCTTGTAAGCCGGCCTAGTTCCACCCGCCAGCCGTAGAGAATTAAAGGAAACGGTTGCAATTGCAGTACCTTGAAGCTAGCCTTTTTTCGTTCTTTTAACTGCTATTTCACCTTTAGCGTTTTTCGGTGGGGAAGGAGGAGCATTGTCTTTGTCTTCCTGTTTTTTTAAATCTTTGTTTATTATTAGTCCCTGTAACCGAGTTTGTAATTGAGTTAACACAGCCAAAGTAACTACAACTGTGTCTTCTATATAGTAAGGGTACAATTAAAGTTTTTTATTGCTGGGACTAGGGATTCATTGGAGATTTTAGTACACACTCATCCCCTCACTTGTTTAAAACTGGTGGTAAGGGAAATAAATTCTCATATACCATAGTAAGAAGTCAATAGTCTAGAATTGATAGCTGAAGGACTACTGGTAGGTATATACATACTCTATCTAGATATAGAGACCACCAGAAAAGACGGCCGAAAGAGTTCAAAGGGGTTGTTTCTGGAGAGGGGCAGGGGATGGGAAGTGAGGAGACTGTTGCTTTTCATCTTAAGACCTTTTGTAGTATGTATATATATATATATTACTTGATGAGAAAGAAAAGGAAGGAAAGAAGGATAGAAGGGAGGAGAGAAGGAGGGGAAGGGAAACTGGAGAGAAACAGGGTGCTATCTGCTCTCAGACTTTCCCATTTGCTGTCCTATATGGTCCCTTCTCACAACAGCTGTCATGCCTCAAGAAAAATTTACTCTATTCCGATTACAGCTTCTTTAGCCCATATCACTCGCTAATCTCCTCCCTCCTCCCCACCAGCTTCCTCCAAACCAGCTCCAGTTCTAGTTTTCCCTATGTAGTGAAACACCCTGAGTCTCAAACCAGGAAGTCACTTTAGATTCATTGCCCTCTATACAAGCAGTGAGACTAAGCCATGATTAGTGTCTAGGACAAATACAGCCTGAGTTAAAGCAGTGAAAACAGACTTTATTCAACAACCACTGACAGTAGGGGGAAAAGCTGAACTCCGTTCCGGTTTGTGCAGAGGTAATTGTTTGTTTTAAGGGGTAATGAGGGAGGAGGGAGAGCTACAGCTCCGTAGAGTCACAGAAGTGAAAAATTACAGAAGGTTGGTCAATGTAAATACGATTAAGCTAACTGTGTTTGCTAGCTGACAGTTATCAAAATTAGGAATCTATATTCCCACAGAGACTGGGAGACAGAGGCCCTATCTTTCCCAATGATTACATTTCAAAGGAATGGCTCTCAGGTCCTTGAGAAAGACACTTCTGAAGTATAAGAGGTACGTGTTCAAAATTGTAAACCTTTTTTAGTAAATGCTCTGAGAAAAGGAGGTTAGGAGCCTATCATCACACTAGAACAAACAGTAAATTCCCCTTGTAGTGTTGAGCTTTCTCAGGCAGGCATTTTAATGGGGGGTTGGGGTCAATGGGGAGCTGGGGGTCATCCTAAGGGCATGACAAGCCTCTTGGTGCAGGGGTTTGGAGGGAGTTATGTGCTGAGAGTTCTGCAGTTCTCATTAGTCCGTTTTCTACAGTCTATCTGCTCCTCCCTATTCTTACTGGTGCTGCTTTTGTTCCAGCTCTTGTAATATCTGGCTTGAATAATTGCAATAGCCTCATAAGTGATCTTCCTAAAATGGCAGCTCCAAAGGAGTTTAGAGTGGGTGGAATAATCTTCCTTTGTCAAGTCACTCGCAAAAAGCATTCAGTGTAAGTAATATGTGCTTGTTATGTAAAGGAAGCTTTCAAACATATCCTCTAACCCCTACTACCACCAGATTTCACCAGCCAAATTGTTCCCTTAAGCTGTTCTTTCATAGAAATTCACTGTCTCCCTACTTCTAGTCTCCTTTTCCTCCTCCTCCAAACCATCGCATTTCTCTGCCCACTCTTACTACCTCCCTTAAGGTCCATGAAGAACAGATGAAGAAAGGAGGGGAAGGGATGAAGAAGAAAAGGAGGAGAAGTAAGGAGATGGTAAGAGGAAAGGGAGAGAGGAGAAAGGAGTAAAGGAAAGAGGAGGAATGGGGTAGGAGGATGGGAGTGGAAGAAAGGGATTTGAAAAAAATTGAGGAACTAAACCAAAGTAAGAGTTGATTCCAAAGAATGATGAATAAGACTCTTGGTACAGTGCATCCCTATATGGTCTGAGGTTAATGTTCTGGTTTCCACCCAGGTATCCTTGGCTGTTTATTTTTACATTTTCATTAAAGAATCTTGCATAGATAGGAGATGAAGATTGATTTTTACTTTTGCTAAATTAGTTTTTAAACTTTTTATTATAGGTTCTTTTCAGAAAGTGTTCATTAAGCCCTGCAGAGTTGTTCATGAATTCATCTAACAAATATTTAGTGAGCAGCCATTCAGTGCTAGGAACTATGTTAGACACTAGAAATACAACCATCCCTCTGTTTCAGGTCCCACTGCCAGTCAGATGCTTCTGTCTAACATCTCAGCTCCACTATACTCATACACACACATCTCATACAAACACATCAGCTTTCCATTTGTCCAGATCCCACCCTATATTTTTTTCAACCATCCATCTCAGCAAGAGAAAGTAATATAGACCCCTAAGATCCAGTAAGATGTATTTCCCTTTATTCCTTAAATTCATTCTAATTGCCTTTTTTCCTCAACCACATCTGAGTCATCAATTCTCAAACTGTCCCTCATAACTTCCCTGCCCTTCTTTTCCTACACCTTCCCTTCTTCCTCTGTTCCATAGTTCGTTGTTACTTCCCAGAGCCCCATGAGCTTATTTCTACATCCTGCTGGCAGCTCTTTCTTCCCCATTCCCAGACCTTTGCTTAAAATATCAAGAAATGATATTCCAGTTAACTAGACTTAAGGATTTGATGAATGAAAGTCTAATGGAGGGACATCTGGTTTTCTGCCCAGCATATAAGGAACTTAGAAGTCACCACTCCATACTAACGACAAATAAAAGGCTAAACAAACTGAAAAATCAATGTCTTCTTAGATTCATCAGGGAAGTGAAGTCATAGAGCAAACTGCTGCTCCTAAAATTGGAAAGACAGATGCGGGTACAGAGAATGATAACTCTCTAAAGCAGAAGCCCATCCACAGAAACCTCTGTGGGAACTACTACCGGAGTAGGAAAACCTAAACTGTAATTGGCAATTTTCTGGAGGCTCAGCGCGGACAAGTCTGAGAGTTAAAAACTCCAGGGCAGCCCAGTCATAAGTGAGCCTTCACGCTTTTGTGAGTTTTACCTCCAGGAACTCTACTAGATCCTCACAGTGAATATCAGAGGAAAACCCCCTCCTGCTACTAGCTGTGGGAGGGGAAAAGTAACCATTCTGAAATAAACTAGAGCTTTTTGTTCTTAACAAAGCTTGCCCTCAGGAGAGGTTACTTTACTAGTGTCTACTCTGCTGGGATTTTATCAGTGCCTAGCCTATCTGAGGGAAGGGAAATACCCAACTTGAGCCCACTCTAGACATCCTGTCCCACCTAAAGGGGTAAAAACCCTGAGAAAAACTAGTAAGGTTCACAGTCTAGAGGCACAGACCCACAAAAGACTGAGACATAATCATAGGACTATAGGTTATAGTCCGCTTCCCCCACAGATTACCACCACATTACTAAAGGCCTATTGACCAAGCTCCTTTCACCCAGAACGTCATGTCCACCTTTCAACCAAAAATTCAAGGCATACAAAAAGGCAAAAAACACACTTTGAAGAGACTGGACAAGGATCAGAACCAGAATCAGATATGGCAGAAATGTTGGAACTACCCAACTGTGAATTTAAAGTAACTATGATTAATATGGTAAACGTTCTAATGGAAAAAGTAGGTAACATGCAATAACAGATGAGTGATGTAAGCATAGAGATGGAAATTCTAGGAAAGAATCAAAAAGAAATGCTTGAGATCAAAAACCCTGTAACAGAAATGAAGAAGGCCTTGGTTGGATTCATTAGTAGACTGGACATGGCTGAGGAGAAAGAATTTATGACCTTGAGAATATGTAAAAAGAAACTTCCAAAACCAAAAAGCAAAGAGAAAAAAGGCTGTAAAAAAACCCAGAAAGGAATATCCAAGGACTGTGGCATAACTACAAAAAAGGTAACATATGCATAATGAGAATACCAGAAGGAGAAGAAAACAAGAAAAGAACAGAAGCAATATTTGAAGCAATAATGACTGAGAATTTTCCCCAATTTATTGTCAGACACCAAATCACAGATTAAGGAAGCTCAGAGAACAACAGGCAGAGTAAATGCCCAGAAAAGAAAAAAATACACCTAAGTATATCATTTTCAAATGCAGAAAATCAAAGACAAATAAAAAGTCTTGAATGAAAACCAGAAAAATCCCTACACACACCTTACTTATAGAGGAGCAAACATAAGAATTACATCGCACATCTCCTCAGAAAACTTGCAAACAAGAGGAGAGTGGAGTGAAATATTTAAAGTATTGAGAGGAAAAAAACCCCACCAAGCTAGAACTCCGTACTGTACAAAATTATCCTTCAAACATGAAGGAGAAATAAAGATTTTTTAGACAAACAAAAATTGAGGGAATTTGTGGCCAGCAGAAATTCTGCCCTGCAAGAATTTCTGCCCTGCAAGAAATGTTGAAAGAATATCTTTGGAGAGAAGGGAAATGATATAAGTCAAGAATTTAGATCTAGATAGAGAAAGGAAGAACATTAGAGAAGGAATAAGTGAAAAATTATTTTTCTTATTAATTAAATAGGTAACAGTTTGTTCAAAATAATGATAGCAGCAAGGTATTTGACAATGATAGCTTATGTATAAGAGAAATGAATAACAGCAATGATACAAAAGACAGGAGCAAGGAATTAGGATTATTTGCACTACCTGTGAAGTGGTATATTGTTATTTGAAAGTGGACTTGGATTATTTTTAAACCTATATTGCAAAGTCTAGGTCAACCACTAAAATAAATTTGAAAAGAAATAAGATCAATATGCAAAGGAAGGAGAGAAAATGGAAGAAATTACCAGAAAAAGAATGGAAGACAAAAATAGGAAAAAAGAAGGGCAATAAATAGAAAACAGTAAAAAGTATTGGTAGATCTTCATCCAACTATATCAATAACCACTTTAAATGTCAATGGTATAAATACACCAATTAGAAGACAGAGATTTTCAGAGTGAATCAAAAAATAAGATCCAACTACATGTTGTTGTAGGGGAGGAAAAAGTTTTCCTTGAGCTTCTTAGAGACCATGGCTGGGTCTGAAAATTAAACTTACAAAGACTAATAGGAGAAAAGCACGCAAATTTATTTAAGTTTTATGTGACCCAGGAGCCTTCATAAGGAAATAAAGACCCAAAGAAAAAGTTAGAGCTGTGTATTTTTAAGCAAGGTTTGATGAAGAATGGACAGTCGTGTAGAAATAGAATAGGTTAAGGAGTTGTGTAGTGTAAGTGTAGGTAAGTGTAGTAAAGTGGAGGAAACTCAGCAAGGCCTGTTTGTTAGGATTCTTCTTGGTATCCATTTGTCTTCAAAGATAAGGATGCTCTTTTCCTCCAGGTATAGGGAGGGCACCTCTCACGTGAGGGTTTTATGACCTGTTTCTGGGAGAAGGGTGGGAGGAAAGTCAGAGTGACCTTCCTGCTTCTGTTATTTTCTCAAATTGCTTCAGGTTAAAATATTCAGGGGCCAGCCCAGTGGCACAGTGGTTAAGTTCACACACTCTGCTTTGGCAGCCTGGGGTTCGCCAGTTCAGACCCGGATGTGAACCTGTGCACCACTTATCAAGCCATGCTGTGGCAGGCGTCCCACATATAAAGTAGAGGAAGATGGGCATGGATGTCAGCCCAGGGCTAATCTTCCTCAGCAAAAAAAAAAAAAAAAAAGGAGAATTGGTGTTGGATGTTAGCTCAGGGCTAATCTTCCTCAAAAGAAACTTCAATATGCCAAGGTGCCACATTTTGGAGTAGTGTGCCCTGAACCCCATCATTGTTTACAAGACACCTACCTTGAATATAAAGACACACATAGATTAAAGTAAAGGGATGGAAAAAGATATACAATGCTAACAGTAATCAAAAGAAAGCTAGAGTACCTTTATTAATTTTAGACAGAACAGATTCCAGAGCAAGCAAAATTATAAGAGATAAAGAGGGGCATTACATAATGATAAAGAGGTCAATACTCCAAGAATACATGACAATTCTTAATGTGTATGTGCTTAACAACAGAGCATCAAAATCTGTGAAGAAAAAATTATGGAACTGCAAGGAGAAACAGATGGATCTACTATTATGGTTGGAAACTTCAACTCCACTCTATCAGAAATGAACAGATCCAGCAGGCAGATAATCAGTAAGGACAGAGCTGAACTCAGCAGCAGCATCAATCAACTGGATATAATTAACACCAATAGACTACTTCATCCAAGAACAGCAGAATACACATTCTTCTCAAGTTCACGTGGATCATACGCCAAGATAGACTACTTTTTAGGCCATAAAACACACATTAACAAATTCAAAAGAATCAAAAGCATACAATGTATGCTTTCAGATCACAATGGAATTAAACAAGAAATTGACAGCAGAAAGATAGTTGGAAAATCTCAAAATACTTAGAGGTTAAAAAACATACTTCTAAATAACACACAGGTCAAACCAAAAAATCTTTAAAAAATTTAAAAATATTTTTAACTAAATGAAAATACAATTTATGAAAGTTTGTGGGATGCAGTGAAAGCACTGCTTATAAGGAAATTTATAGCAATGAATGAATATATTAGAAAAGAAGAAAGATCTAAAATCAATAAGCTTCCATCTTAGGAAAATAGAAAAAGAAGGGTAAATTAAATCCAAAGTAGGCAGAAATATAAGAAATAATAAAAATTACAGCAGAAATTGATGAAATGGAAAATTAATAGAGAAAAGAAAACTACAGACCAACAGCTCTTGTGAACATATAGCCAAAATCGTCAACAAATATTAGCAAATCTAATCCAATAATGTATAGGGAGAATTGTACACTATGACCAAGTGCAATTTATCCCAGTATGCAAGTCTGGTTCAACATTTGAAGATTAATATAACCCATCACATCAACAGGCTAAACAAGAAACATCAAATGATTAAAAACATTTAACAAAATCCAACACCCAATCATGATAAAAACTCTCAGCAAACTAGGAATAGAGGGGAACTCCCTCAATTTGATTAAGAACATTTATATAAACCCTACAGGTAACATCATACTTAATGGTGAGAGACTTGAAGCTTTCCCACTAACTTCAGGAACAAAGCAAGGATATTCCCTCTTACTACTCCTTTTTCCATTATAGTGGAAGTCTTAGCTAATACAATAAGACAAGAAAAAGAAATAAAATATATACATATTTGGAAGGAATAAAGAAAACTGTCTTTGTTTGTAGTTGACTTAATCATCTATGTAGAAAATCTGAAGTGATCAATGAAAAAACTGGAATAAGTGATTATAGCAAAGTTGCAGGACATAAAGTTAATATACAAAAGTCTATAAAGGAGTGTCAATATACCAGCAATGAACAAGTGCTTTTTATTAAAAAAAAATTAAAAACACAATACCATTTACATTACCACTAAAATAGTTATACACTTAGGTATAAACCTAAAAAAAGTACAATATCTATAGGAGGAAAACTTCAAATTATGATGAAAGAAATTAAAAAACTAAATAAATACATAGGTATCCCATGTTTATGGCTAGAAGTACTCAATATTGTCAAAATGTCAGTTCTTACCAACTTGATCTATAGATTGAATGCAATCTCAATCAAAATCCCAACAATTATTTTGTGGTTATTGACAAACTGCTTCCAACCTTAATAAGGAGAAATTAAAGACCCAGAAGAGCAAACACAATATTGGACAACAAAGTTGGAACTCTGACACTACCCAGCTGCAAGACTGATTATAAAGCCACAGTAATCAAGGGAGTGTGGAATTGGCAAAAGAATGGACAAATAGACCAAGGGAACAGAACAGAGAGCCCAGAAATAGATCCGCACAAATAGAGTCAACTGATCCTTGACAAAGGAGCAAAGGCTGTACCATGGAGAAAAGATAGTCTTTTCAACAAGTGACACTGGAATAACTGAACACTTACAAGCAAAAAATAAATCTAGACACAAAACTTACACCCTTCACAAAAATTAACTCAAACTGGATCATAAACCTAAATGTAAATGCAAAACTATAAAATTCCTAGAAGATAACATAAGAGAAAACCTAGATGACTTGGAGTATGGTGATGCCTGTTTAGATACAACAACAAAGGCCCTATCCATGAAAGAAATAATTAATGTGCTGGACTTCATTAAAATTTAAAAACTTCTGCTCTATGAAAGACAATGTCAAGAGAATTAGAGGACAAGCCACAGACTGGGAGAAAGTATTTGCAAAAGATATATCTGATTAAGGACTGTTATCCAAAATATACAAAGCATTCTTAAAACTCAACAATAAAGAAAAAAGCAACCTGACTAAAAATGGCCCAAAGACCTTAATAGACACTCTGTTAAAGAAGATATAAAGATGGCAAATAAGCATATAAAAAGATGCTCCACTTCATTTGTCATCAAGGAAATGCAAATTAAAATAACAATGAATACCACTACACACCTACTAGAAAGGCCAATATCCAGGATATATACAAAACTAGATGCTGGCAAGGATATGGAATGACAGAAACTTTCATTCATTACTGGTGGGAATACAAACATGGTATAGTCACATTAATGGGAAGACAGTTTGGTGGTTTCTTACAAAACTAAGCATAGTCTCAGCATACAATCCAGCAACTGCACTTATTGATATTCATCCAAAGGAGTTGAAAACTTATGTCCACACAAAAACCTGCAGACTTTTATAGCAGCCTTTTCATAATTGACAAAACTTGGAAGCAACCAAGAAGTTCTTCAGTAGGTGAATGGATAAATGAACTGTGGTACATCCAGAGAATGGAATATTATTCACCACTGAAAAGAAATGAGCTATCAAACCATGAAAAGACATGGAGGAATCTTAAGGGCATATTACTAAATGAAAGAAGTGAATCTGAAAAGGTTACGTATTGTATGATTCCAACTATATGACATTCTGAAAAAGTCAAAACTATAGAGACAGTAAAAAGACCAGAGGTTTCCTGGCGTTGAGGGGGAAGGAGGGAGGAGTACAAAGGATTTTTAGAACAGTGAAACTATTCTGTATGATACTATACTTGTAGAAACATGTTATTATACATTTTCCAAACTCATAAAATGTACAGCACCAAGAGCAAACCCTAATATAAACTGTGGACTTTGGATGATAATGATGTGTCAGTGTTTGTTCATCAGTTGTAACAAATGTACCACGCTGGTGTGAAGTTTTGATACTGGGGGAGGATGTGCATGTGTGGGAGAAAGGAGTATATGGGAACTATCTATACTTTCTGCTCAATTTTTCTGTGAACCTAAAACTACCCTAAAAAATAAAGTCTATTTAAAAGGGGGAAAAATAGGGAGCAATTAAGACAATCCTAGGTAAACAAAAGTTGAGGGAGTACATCAAACTTCCAAACTTTGGCACTGCTGTTGGGAATGTAAAATAGTGTAGTTGCTGTGGGAAACAGTATGGCAGTTCCTCAAAAAGTTAAAAATACAATTACCATAATCCAGTAATTCCACTTCCTGATACATATCCATAAGAGTTGAAAGCAGAGTCTTAAAGAGCTATTTGTACATCCATGTTCACAGAAGCATTCACAATAACCAAAGTGTTAAAACAACCCCAAAGACCATAGAAGTAGGAATGGATAAACAAAATGTAGTAATACATACAATGGAATGTTATTCAGCCTTAAAAAGAAAGGAAATTTCACCAACAGTGTACAAGGATTTCAATTTCTCCATATCCTCACCAACACTTGTTATCTTTTGCTTTTTTGATAATAGCCATCATAACAGATCTGAGGTGATACTTCATTATGGTTTTGATTTGCATTTCCCTGAAGGTTAGTGATCTTGAGCATCTTTTCATATACCTGTTGGTGATTTGTATTTCTTCTTTGGAGAAATGTCTTATGAAGTCCTTTGACCATTTTTTAAATATGTTAGGTTTTACTATTGAGTTGTACTTATATATTTTTGATATTAACCCCTTATCAGATATGGAAAAACAATATGGAGGTTCCTCAAAAAATTAAAAATAAAACTACCAGCAATCCTACTTCTGGGTATTTATCCAAAAGAGTTAAAATCAGTATCTCAAAGAGATACTGATACTCTCATGTTAACCTCAGCATTATTCACAATAACCAAGTTGTAGAAACAACCTAAATGTCCACCAATGTAGGAACAGATAAAGAAAATATGGTATATTCATACAATGGTATATTATTTAGCCTTGAAAAAAGAGGAAATCCTGACAAATCACAACATGGATGAAACTTGAGGACATTATACTAAGTGAAATAAGCCAGTCACAGAAGGACAAATACTGCCTGATTCCACTTATATGAGGTATCTAATATAGACAAACTCATAGAATCAGAGAGTAAAATGATGGTTGCCAGGGCCTCAAAGTAGTGGAAAATGGGAAGTTACTATTCAATAGGCACAGAATTTCAGTTATGCAGATGAATAAGTTCTAGAAATCTGCTGTACAACAATGTGCCGATAGTTAACGATACTGTATTATACGCTTAAAAATTTGTTGAGGGTAAATATCATGTTAAGTGTTCTGACCACTATAAAAAAAGGACATTCTTTCATAAGCTACAACAAGTGTGAACCTTGAAGACATTATGCTAAGTGAAATAAGCCAGTCACAAAAAGATTAATATTGTATGATTCCACCTATATGATATACCTACAATAGTCAAATTCATATAGATAGAAAGAAGAATGGTGATTTCCCGTGGTTGGGGGGAGAAGAGAATGAGGAGCTATTGTTTAATGGGTACAGAGTTTCAGCTTTCCAAGATGAAATGAAAGAAAGAAATTATTCTGGAGATAAATGGTGCTAATGGTTGAACATGTGACTGTACTTAATGCCACTGAACTCTATACTTAAGTATATTTAAGATGGTAAATTTTGTGTTAAAAATTTAAAAACATATATTGTTATGATGGTTTCACAACTCGGGGAATTTGCTAAAAATCACTGAATTGTATACTTTAAAAGAGTGCATGGGGCTGGCCCCGTGGCCGAGTGGTTAAGTTCACGTGCTCCACTGCAGGCGGCCCAGTGTATTGTTGGTTCAAATCCTGGACGTGGACACGGCACTACTCATCAAACCACGCTGAGGCAGCGTCCCACATGCCACAACTAGAAGGACCCACAACGAAGAATATACAACTATGTACCAGGGGGCTTTGGGGAGAAAAAGGAAAAAAAATTAAAATCTTAAAAGGTTGCATGTTTTGTATGTAAAATATACCTCAATAAAGCTGTTAAAATATTAAGAGGAAGAGGAAGAAGGTGAGCACTAGATGAACAGGAAAATCATGTGATGATATGGTAGGAAAGTCTTTTCTAAACAAAAGAGCCAAACAGAAAACAATAAAAAAAAATACTTAGATCATTTAGTTAAGTGATTCTGGATCCAGTCTGATTTCAAATATCAGATTTTCCACTCACTGGATGTGTGACTACAGGCAAGTTGCCTAATTTGTCTGTAACTCAGTTCCTCATGTATAAAATGAATTTAATTATAGCACATGACTTAGATTTATGTCAACAATTTAATTTGGTGATAAGCACAGAATTAATTCAATAAATGTTAGTCACAATTGCACATGCCTTAAGTCTATTCACATAATAAACACAATTAAAAAGCAAACAACTGAAAAATTTGCAATATATATGGTAGAAGAAAGGTCAATATCATTAAAAATAAGAAATATAAACGTGAAAAAAGTGTCTTGAATAGTACATTAAAGAGAAATATCAATAATGATTAATAAGCTAATAATCAAAGAGAATTTAACCTTGCATACCATTTTAATCTATCAATTTCTGAAATTTTTAAAAATAGTCTGCTACAGTGTTTGTAAGATGATAAGGGAATAGATAGTCTCTTATAGTCTGAGGGGAGATAAATTGTTATAAGCTTTCTACAGGGCTATTTGGAAATGATTGTGAAGAATTTATGTGTCTGTGTCTTTTGGCAATGCTACTTTTTATAATTACTCTGAGGAAGTTACCAGATGGTTGAATATATAAATACAGACACACACACACAAAATATCTTTATATCCTTCTTCATGATACTAAAAACTTAGATTCAACGATATGTGATACATTGGTCAGATACATTTTGTTAGACCCATGAAAAATTATACTGGATTGTAGAAGACTAGTTAATAACAAGTTCATGTTATCTTGTAAAATTTTGAAAGACTGTTCACAAAACAATGTTTACAGTTTGATCTTGGTTTTGTATAATAGTGGCTATCCCCAGACAGAGTTTTATGCGTGATTTCTAGTTTTTTACTTCATGCTTTTATGTATTTTCCAAATTTTTTGTGGTGAATACACATGTATTTGGTAATTAAACAACAATTGTGAAATAGGGAAAAAAGTATTTGTTGTTTCTGCTATGCTGCTGCCCCAACCACATGATTAATCTTCCTGTTGAGAAACTCAGCACTGTGCCTCTTCCATCCCAACTTCCTCACCTTCCAACTTCCTCTTCCCCACTCCCAACTACTTTGATGGGACAATACTTATATTTGAATAAAGTGTGCTGGGGGAGACTCAGACTCTTATGGTTACACCTATTTAGGATTTAGCATATTGCAGAGGCAGCCTAGTATAGTAGTTAAATGTATAATTTTGCATCCAAATTGCATGGAGTTGAATCCTGGCTCCTTCACTTGTTAGATATGTGACTTTAGCGTAGTTACTTAATTTTTCTGTTCTTCAGTTAACTTATCTATAAAATCTGGCTAATAATAGTACCTAACTTTTTGAGTTGTGAAAGTTAAATGAGTTAATTTGTATAAAGCACTTAGTTTCTAACACATGGTAAGGATTCAATAAACATTAGAAATTTTTATACACTTAGGCACATGGCACATTTTACACATATATTATACCTTTACAGTTGTCTCAGTTTCCGCTTCTCAACTTCACCTTCTTGACCCCTTCTAGCTTTCTGGAAAAACTCGTAACATCCTTCAGCATAATCAACTCATGACAAAGACATATCACGTTGTTTTAGAGTGAGATGTGTATGTATCTTTACTATGCTGCAGTTAGGAATGATGTCATATGTACCTTTGCATCCCCAGTATCTAGCACAGACTGTCCATCAGTTTCAGTAAATATTTTTAATTGACCTGTTTATTTTGTTTCAATATAGTTCTATAGACAATGATCAAGTATTGACTTTGTACAAGGTGCTTTTCATCAGGAGAGGAAAAGATAAATAATGCATAATTCCTACTCTCAAAGAATATGTCTATTGAATTGGTGGAGAAGGTGAAGAGGACAATACCACAAATGACTAAAATGTATGTGGTATAAAATTAGTAACATAAGTATTAGAAGAGTCAAAGGAAGGAAAAGTCACTGCCACTTGAAGGATCAATATGAATTCTTCTTTTTCTATATGAATTCTTTGAAAAGTTAATCTTAGAGGATTCATGAGTCAGAGTCCAGTCAAAAAAGACTGTAATACTGATAATTCAATATGGATAACAAGTTACAGCTAGTAACAGGTATTGGAATCACTGAAAACAGGAGAAGGTGAGAGGAACAACAGATTAATAATTATGGGTAACAACTACCACTCCTGTACTTAGAAGAGCAAAGGAAGGAAATAGTCTTACCAGAGTCCAAGAGGTGGGACCACCTGTTGGAAGCTAAGAGTGTGGGCCAGACCACAGAGCTGCCACATAGAAACCTGAACAATAGAGGGAGGGTCTGTTCACTGGGAGATTGAACCACTGAAGAGACACAGCCACTGCAAGAGATTCTGCTCAAAGCAGAGAGAGAGAGAATAAATGCCCTGGCTTTTCTCTTCCCCCTGTCCGCTAGCCTCCCACCAGTACTTCCTATTGACCAAAATTCACCAAAATTTAGTGAGTAAAGGGAGCATGGAAAATGCAGTTCACTATAATTATCCCCTTGCAACATAGAGAAGAGTGGAGGAAGACAGTACAATAGATGTGAGACTAAACAAGCAAATGACCAAAATAGGATGTGGTGGGTATTGTTGATTGCTTACTGAGCATCCATTCTCCCTTTATCCCTTTCCCCCCTTTTAAGAATAATGTGGCTTTTGTTCAGGTATTCACTCTCTCCTCCACAAAGCCCAAGTACTTCATGTGAAGCTGATTTCACGCACAGCTACCCTGTTGAGACCCTCATAAATTTAAGCCAATTACCACATTCTATTTCCATGGCCTTGGTCAGGGTAAGCATGTGATCCAAATGGGCTGATCAGGGTAAATCTTAGAACTCTTGCTTGGAATGTAGGCAAAATGACTTTCTTGTCTTCTTGATAGTGTGGTATTCAGATGCGAAATCTGAAATTGCTACATCATTTTTTGGGCCACCATGCGGGAAACAGCCTAATGATGAAGCTAATATACACATGAGAACACAGCCAAGGAAACTAAAGAAAAATAGAGCCAAAGACACTGATTTAAGTTAACCTCTCTATTACTGAAGCCCCTTCTCCCCCCAAAATCTTATTGTTTAAGGAAGTTTCTCATATTTTCTGTTCTCTATATCCAAAGACATCCTAACCGATACCTAGACTGATTAGGGTCAGAGAATCAGTCTGTGATGAGTGTTGACATTATTATAACAGCCTTCTAATTCCCTGCCTTCAGGCTTACACCTTGTCAATCTATCATCTTATATATCACCATTAGAAGGATCTTTGTAGTGAGGATTTGTCATTATTTTTACCACCCACACTCTAAGCCCACTTTCCTGTCTCTGGGAAATCCCTGTCTTGTAAGGCAGAGTCCACTTCTGACTGCAGAACAGAAAATGCCAGATTCTCACTTTCCAGAATTTCTTTATAGCTAGCATGTAGGTGCATGTTATTGAAGCATCTGCCCAAGACTGAATTGAAAGTTAGTGGCACAAAGAGGCAGGGACCACACAGTGGTGACAGCTACATGCAATTTCTAGAAGCAGCATTGATATTGGTTCTAGTTATGATATCCAGTGCTAACTGCCTTTGGTATTGGTGGTATGAATTGTAGTGTCTTTGCACAGCAGCAGTGTCATTGGCATCTTCAGTGGATCAGTTCTGCAGCATGATTTTGGGCATCATTCCTGCCTACATGGCTTCCAGCCCTGGTACTCTGGCTCTACAGGAGAATCTGTAAGCCATTCAATGAGTATCTTTTAAATCCTTGACTGCTCAAATGACTTAGAGTCCATGTCTTCTGCTTACAACAAAGAATCCTGTCAAAGCATTCAAAAGCATACATCTTGATGAAGTCACTAGGGTGCTGAATATTTTTCATTGGCCTCAGTATAATGTCAAAATTATTTATCATCACCTGAAAGGTCAGTCTACCACTGGAGTCTCATCTCTCCTCATTCTCACCATTCATTTTATGCTCTGACAATCAATAATTGAATATATCAGTTCCTTGCATTCAATGTGTGCATTTTGCATTTCTGCAATTTTATCCATGTTATCCCTTCTGCCTAGGATATCTTTCTCCACTTTTTGACCTGGCTTAATTTTACTTTTTAAGACTCAATTTTGCTCTCTTTTACTCCAGCAAGTGTTCTGTGACTGCCACTCTCTCCCTGCCCCAACTAAAGCCTGGATAAATTGCTCCCCTTTTGTGCTCTTATAGCAACAGATGTTTGGGAGTCATGCACATATTTGCTCTCAGATCCATTTCTTGCCTATCTACTGCTCTTCTCTGTGTAGAAGGAAATTATATTTCCTAGGTGCCCGTCTTGTTAGTTTCAGGGTATATTTAGCCAATGGGTGACATGGTGGAAGACTAGAGGGTAAGAGGAGGGAAGAAGTCAGGCTATTTCTTTCTTTCCTCCTTGTTTTTTCTTCAGTCTTGACAAGAGATATTCACATATTTAAGTATATGGGATAACTTATGGTTCAAAACTGATTTGGCTTGAACTAAAGAAGCCTGGCTATGGTCTATCAAACATACAGTGTACATCTGCTTTAACCATTAAAAAGTGCACTCTCTTAAGAATGCATACTTCCCCTCCTGTGCCCTATCAGTAAGGCCCTATTGATAAAGCCTATATTAGTCCCTTTCCAGACATCAGGGTCATATTGACCTGCTAATTTGCAACTTAATACCTCCTTGAAACTTTGATAAATATGTATCCTGGGTATGTGTAACGTATATTCTCTGTTCTAAAAATGTTTAAGACTATATTGAAAACCATACTTCTCCAGAATGCTTTCTTCCTTTGTGGAAACTGCCTTCTCAGGTTATAATCCTCACCCTGGCTCGAGTAAAACTCACCTTGTCTCTCTTATCTGTAGAATGGTTATTGGTTATTTTCCATCAACAGTCTCATAACCTAAGAATTAAATTGACGTAAGGTAGGTAAATAGGAGGAAAAAACCCACAATTTTAATACATATGTATACACAAGGGATTCACAAAAGTATGAGAGTCAAGGAGGTGGCCAGGTGCCTGGGACATATATATTATCCTGGGCTACATAATGCAATAGGGGTTTGGGGTTCCTGAGTGAGGGAGGAGGAGGCAAATAGTAGGAAGATCAGGGGAGTAAGTGTGTGTATGGTAAATAAAGTTTGCCTTATTATGTAGCTAAGAGTCTCTCAGGTGATAAAAAAGTTGTCTCTAGGAGTAGCTTTATTCCTGGTACAGGTATATTTACTAATGGAAAATTTCCTCTATGAAGGTAAATTTCCTTTACAAAAGGCAGTTAAGGGGGGATACAAAGAGCTTTTCCAGTATGTACTCATTCTCCATTGTCTTTTCCTCACAATAGTTCATATGCCAAAGTGGCTTGTTTTGGGGTGGCATGTTCTGAACTCCTTCATGGGTTTCCTGTTTCTGTCTGATAGCACCACCCTCATTGTCTCAGCTTCCTCTGAGAAGCTCCTAGCATGTTTCTAGCTCCCAAGGGATAGTTCTGCACTCTGGCACAATTCCTTTCTGTGTCCATCTATCCCTAGATATGATAGTGATTTTTATGCTACTGCTAATCTCTGGGTTGCCTCAGCCTTCCTTGTTTGGCCTCTCTATCCTTCCATTATCTATCTAACCAACTCCCTGTGCTGACACAAATAATCCATAATCAATCTATAAATCAAAATTGAGATGAGTTTATTATATGAGCCAGTTTTGAGGACTATAGCCAGAGAGAAAGCAACCTTTACCAAAGAAGGAAGCACTCCAAAGAAACAGGGTTTACAGAGTGGTTATATATTGTCTTGGAAGAGGGAACAATTTCAAATATGACAGGAATATCCCTTTTACTACAGTCACAAGATGCTTTGCTAGCACAGCAGATCAGTGGTCGAGAGAGGAGCACAGTAGGTATGTAATTAATCCTTAGTTTCTGGTAAGAAATGCTTATCTATAAAGAGATGCTGATACAGGGGAGGAGGCAACATCCCTATTTTTAAGGGCATCATTCTCAGCTTTGGGACACTGTACATGTTTAAAGTAGATGCACAATGCATGCTTGACAGGCAACGTCAGGCCTTTTTGAAAAAACAAGGTCAGGCCAAATTAGTTTTAAATGAAATGGCTTCCTCATAAACTCCAATATTTTAAGTTTTCTTATTGCTTTTCATTTCATTTAAATTTATTCATCATTTTCCCCCTTTTTTGTTTTTGTTGCTTTTTAATTTTATTTTTTCATTGAGTTCAAAATAGTTTACATCACTGTGAAATTTCAGTTGTACATTATTTCTTGTCCATCAACACATAAGTGCTCCCCTTCACCCCCTGTGCCCACTCCCCTGGTAAACACTGAACTGCTTTCTTTATCAATGTGTTTGTTTATATTCCACATATGGGTCAAATCATATGGTATTTATCTTTCTCAGTCTGGCTTATTTCACTTAGCGTAATACCCTCCAGGTCCATCCATGTTGTTGCAAACGGGATGATTTTTGTGTTTTTTTTATAGTTGAGTAGTATTCCATTGTATATATATATATATATATATACCACATCTTCTTTACCCAATCATCAGTCGATGGGCACTTGAATTGTTTCCTGGTCTTGGCTATTGTGGATAATGCTGCAATGAACATACGGGTACATATGTCCCTTTGGATTGTCGATTTCAAGTTGTTTGGGTAGATACCCAGAAGTGGGATAGCTGGGTCATATGGTAGTTCTATTTTTAGTTTTTTGAGGAATCTCCATACTGTTTTCCATAGTGGCTGCACCAGTTTGCATTGCCACCAGCAGTATATGAGGGTTCCCTTTACTCCACACCCTCTTCAGCATTTGTTATTTTTAGTCTTAGTGATTATAGCCATTTTAATGGGTGTTAAGTGGTATTTTAGTGTAGTTTTGATTTTCATTTTCCTGATGATTAGTGATGTTGAACATCTTTTCATGTGATTATTGGCCATCTGTATATCTTCTTTGGAAAAATGTCTGCTCATATCCTCTGCCCATTTGTTGATCGAGCTGTTTGTTTTTTGTTGTTCAGTTGTGTGAGTTCCTTATATATTATGGAGATTAACCCTATGTCAGATATATAATTTGCAAATATTTTCTCCTAATTGATAGGTTATCTTTTTGTTTTGATCCTAGTTTCTTTTGCCTTGAAGAAGCTCTTTAGCCTGATGAAGTCCCAATTGTTTAGTTTTGCTTTTGTTTCCCTTGTCTGAAAAGCCTTGGAATTCGAAAAGATCCTTTTAAGGTTGATGTCAAAGAATATATTACCTATATTATCTTCCAGGAGTTTTATGGTTTCAGGACTTATCTTCAAGTCTTTGATCCATTTTGAGTTTATTTTTGTGTATAGTGTGAGATAATGGACTACATTCATTCATTTGCCTGTGGCTGTACATTTTCCCAACACCATTTTTTTTTGTTTTTGAGGAAGATTTGCCCTGAGCTAACTGCTGCCAATCCTCCTCTTTTCGCTGAGGAAGACTGGCCCTGAGCTAACATTCATGCCCATCTTCCTCCACTTTATATGTGGTACGTCTACCATAGCACAGCGTGCCAAGAAGTGCCTTGTCCACACCCAGGATCTGAACTGGCAGACCCCAGGCCGCAGAGAAGTGGAACATGTGGACTGAAATGCTGTGCCACCAGGCCGGCCCCCAACACGATTTATTGAAGAGACTACCTTTTCTCCATTGTATGTTCTTTGAACCTTTGTCAAAGATTAGCTCTCCGTAGATGTGTGGTTTTATTTCTGGGCTTTCAGTTCTCTTCCACTGATCTCTGTGCCTGTTTTTGTATCAGTACCATGAGGTTTTGATGACTATGGCTTTATAGTATATTTTGAAGTCAGGGATTGTGATGTTTCCAGCTTTGTTCTTTTTTCTCAGGATTGCTTTAGCAATTTGGGGTCTTTTGTTGCCCCATATGAATTTTATGATTCTTTGCTCTATTTCCGTGAAGAATGGCATTGTGATTTTGATTGGGATAGCATTGAATCTGTAGATTGCTTTGGGTAGTATGGACACTTTAAGCATGTTTATTCTTCCAATCCATGTGCATGGAATCTCTTTCCTTATCTTTATGTCATCATCTATTTCTTTCAATAATGTCTTATAGTTTTCATTGTATAATTCCTTCAGCTCCTTGGTTAAATTTATTCCTGGATACTTTATTCTTTTTGTTGTGATTGTAAATGGAATTGTATTCTTGAGCTCTCTTTCTGTAAATTTGTTATTAGAGTATAGAAATGCAACTGATTTTTGTAAGTTGATTTTCTACCCTGCAACTTTACTGTTGTTGTTAATTATTTCTTATAGTTTTCTGATGGATTCGTCAGGGTTTTCTATATATAAGATCGTGTCATCTGCAAACAGCGAGAGCTTCACTTTTTCACTCCCTAGTTTGATTCCTTTTATTCCTTTCTCTTGCCTAATTGCTCTGGCCAAAATCTCCAGTACTATGTTGAATAAGAGTGGTGATAGTGGGCATCCTTGTCTTGTTCCTGTTCTCAGAGGGATGGCATTCAGTTTTTGCCCATTGACTATGACATTGGCTGTGGGTTTGTCATATATGGCCTTTATTATGTTGAGGCAATTTCCTTCTATCCCCATTTTGTTAAGAGTTTTTATCATAAATGGCTGTTGGATCTTGTCAAATGCTTTCTCTGTGTCTATTGAGATGATTGTGTGGGTTTTATTCCTCATTTTGTTAATGTGGTGTATCACATTGGTTGATTTTTGGATGTTGAACCATCCCTGTGTCCGTGGTATAAATCCCACTTGGTCGTGATGTATGATCTTTTGGATGTATTGCTGAATTCGGGTTGCCAATATTTTGTTGAGGATTTTTGCATCTATATTCATCAGCAATATTGGCCTGTAGTTTTACTTGTTGGTGTTGTCCTTGTCGGGCTTTGGTATCAGAGTGATGTTGGCCTTGTAGAATGTGTTAGGAAGCATTCCATCTTCCCTAACTTTTTGGAATAGCTTGAGAAGGATGGGAATTAAATCCTCTCTTTAAGTTTTGTAGAATTCTTCAGGGAAGCTGTCTGGTCCTTGGCTTTTATTTGGGGAGATGCTTTTGATTACTGTTTCAATCTCTTTCCTTGTGATTGATCTATTCACATTATCTATTTCTTCTTGATTCAGATTTGGGAGGTGGTAAGAGTCTAAGAATTTATCCATTTCTTCCAGATTGTCCATTTTGTTGTTACATAGCTTTTCATAATACTCTCTTTTAATCCTTTGCATTTCTATGGTATCCATTGTTATTTGTCCTCTTTCATTTCTAATTTTATTTATCTGAGGTTTCTCTATTTTTTCTTTGTAAGTCTGGCTAGGGGTTTGTTAATTTTATTTATCTTCTCAGAGAACCATCTCTTTGTTTCATTGATCCTTTCTACTGCCTTTTTTGTTTCAATAGCATTTATTTCTGCTCTGATTTTTATTATTTCTCTCATTCTGCTGACTTTGGTCTTTGCTCTTCTTTTTCTAATTCAGTTAGGTATAATTTGAGATTGCATATTTGATATTTTTCTTGTTTGTTAAGGTGAGCCTGTATTGTGATGAATTTCCCTTTTAGGACCACTTTTGCTGAATCCCATATGAGTTGGTATTGTATGTTTTCATTTTCATTTGTCTCCAGACATTTTTCGATTTCTCCTTTAATTTCTTCTATGATCCATTGGTTGTTCAATATCATGTTGTTTAGTCTCCACATCTTTGTCCCTTTCTCAGCTTTTTTCTTGTAATTAATTTCTAGCTTCATAGTGTTGTGATTGGAAAAGATGCTTGTTATTATTTCAACCTTCTTAAATCTATTGAGGCTTGCCTTGTTGCCAAACATATGATCTATCCTTGAGAATGTTCCATGTGCACTTGAGAAGAATGTGTGTTTTGCTGTTTTTAGATGGAGTCTTCTATATATGTCTATTAAATCCAACTGCTTTAACTTTTCATTTAATTCCACTGTTTCCTTGTTGATTTTATGTCTGGATGATCTATCCATTGATGTGAGTGGAGTGTTGAGGTTGAGTACTATTATTGTGTTATTATTAATATCTCCTTTTAGGTTTATTAATAGTTACTTTATTAACTTTCGTGCTCCTGTGTTGGGTGCAAACATATTTATAAGTGTTATGTCTTCTTGGTGGAGTATCCCGTTGATCATTATATACTGCCCCTCTTTATCTCTCTTTAGCTGTCTTATTTGGAAGTCTACTTTGTCTAGTATAAGTATTGTGACATCTGGTTACTTTTGTTTGTCATTAGCTTAGAATATTATCTTCCATCCCTTCACTCTGACCTGTGTTTGTTGTTGGAGCTGAGATGCGTTTCCTGGAGGTAGCATGTTGTTGGGTCTTGTTCTTTAATCAATTTCGCCACTCTGTCTCTTTTTATTGGAAAATTCAATCCATTTACATTTATGGTGATTATCGCTATATGAGAGCTTAATGCTGCCATTTTATCGCTTGTTTTCCGGTCCCCCTGCATTTCCTTTGTTTCTCATCCTGTGTGTTTCAGTCTACCAACTGAGTTATGTTGTTTCTTATCTTCTGTTTCTTTGTTTTCTCCTTATTTATTATTTGTGTCTCTGTTCTGCTCTTTTGTTTAGTGGTTACCATGAAGTTTGTATTCAAAATATCATAGATAAGATAGTCCATTTTTTGATGGCCTCTTATTTCCTTAGACTAAACCAATTCAGTTCCTCTCCCTTCCCCTCTTGAGTTGTTTTTCTCACAATTTATTCCATCTTGTGTTGTGAGTTTTTGGTTAAAATGACAGGATTATCTTTGTTTTTGGTGTTTTCCTTACCATTTTCTTTAATGTTATACTTCAGTATTTGCTAACCTGTTCTGATGTATAGCTACAATTTTCTGATTTTGTCTACCTATTTATTTCCTTACTCTGTGCTTTGTAACCCATTTCTCTCTTTTTTTTTCAGGTATGAGGGCTTTCTTGAGGATTTCTTGTAGGGGGTTCTGTTGGCTATGAACTCCCTTAGCTTTTGTTTATCTGAGAAAATTTTTATTTCTCCATCATATCTGAAGGATATTTTCTCTAGGTAGAGTATTCTTGGCTGAAAGATTTTGTCCTTCAAAGATTTGAATATGTCATTCCCGTCTCTCCTATCCTGTAAGATTTCTGCAAAGAAATCTGCTGAAAGCCTTTTAGGAGTTCGTTTGTAGGCTATTCTGACTTGGTGCCCTTAGTACTTTTTCTTTGTCATTCCCTTTTGCCAGTTTCACTACTACATGCCTTGCAGTAGGTCTTTTTACATTGACATATTTTGGAGATCAGGTATCCTCTTCCACATAGATTTCCAGCTTCTTCCTTAGTTTTGGCAATTTCTCTGCTATTATTTCCTTGCACAAGTTTTCTGCTCCATTCTCCTTCTCTTCTCCCTCTTGAATGCCTATAATTCTTATTTTGCATTGCTAATTTAATTGTATATTTCTCAGAGACTTTCTTCATCTCTTTTTAGTCTTAGTTCTCTCTCCTCCTCTACCTGGAGCATTTCAATATGTCTACCCTCGAATATGCTGATTTGCTCCTCTATAATGTCCACTTGAGCATTCAGGGAATCCATATTTTGTTTGGTCTCATCAATTATGTCTTTCATCTCCAATATTTCTGATTGATTCTTCTTTATAGTTTCAATGTCTTTTGTGAAGTAGCTCCTAAGCTTATTGAATTCTCTACATTTTCTTTTAACTCATTGGGTTTTTAAAAGATTTTGTTTTTTTCCTTTTTCTTCCCAAAGCCCCCTGGTACATAGTTGTATATTCTTCGTTGTGGGTCCTTCTAGTTGTGGTATGTGGGATGCTGCCTCAGCGTGGTTTGATGAGCAGTGCCATGTCCGCACCCAGGATTCGAACCAATGAAACACTGGGCCACTTGCAGCAGAGCACAAGAACTTAACCACTCGGCCACAGGGCCAGCCCCTCATTGGATTTTTTGATGATAGCTATTTTGAATTCTCTGTCATTTAGATTACATATTTCTGTGTCTTCAGGACTGATTTCTGGGTACTTGTCATTTTCTCTCTTGTCTGGAGATTAATATAATTTTTGATACTGCTAGAGGGCTTGGCTTTTTTCTTTCACATCCTCTTATTATTTGGTTACAGTTACCACCTATCGCCAATGGGTTGAGGTCAAGAGCCACGTATTCTGAGCCTTCTGCATTCCACTGTGATCCCAGGAACTGGAACCAATTCTGGGCAGGTCAGGGGGAGAGGCACTTTCTTCTGTGTGATCTTGCAGGTATACTTGCTCTGTTCTCACTCTCTGCTCTCCTGGGGTGTTGGCTTGAAGTCACCCCTGTGTTAGCTTTCCCTTTGGTAGAGGCTTTCTCCTAGGCTATGATGGACCTTGGGAATCTTTGATGTTCCCACTGAGTGTCCTCTCCCCACTACTTTCCTTTCTCAGAGTCTGTGTGCATTCCTGAATCACAGTCTTTTTGGAGGGTAATGAAATTTTCTCTTACCCCATTCCACCTTTTCCGAGGGGGACTCCAGCCTCTCCACCCTCTGATGTATGGCTGTGTGATCTCTCACATGTCTTTTGTGTTGTGTGGATGTCCTCTGTTGGATATGAAACTCTTTTTCATTGTATGGTGGAGGGGAGAGTGTGCCAGGGGAACTCACTCTACCATGATGCTGACATCCCTCTCATTTTTCCCCTTTTGATCAATAATCCTTTGATAGAAAGTATTGATCATCCAAATATTGTCCTTTTAGCACCAGGGGGGTTGCTGCCTGCTCTGGGTCCATCATATCCCTCATGTTAAGCTTTAGTTTCATTGATTTGCCCAGTTATCCATATTAGGGTAAAATAGTTGAATATAGTGGACAAGCATAGAGGTATGTATTAACAGGAGAAACATCTCATAGGCTACATAATTTTTCAATTAATCTTAGATTGTCACATGAACATTGTATATGTGCTTCTACATGACTTCTTATGCTTAAGGGCATTCACCTGCTTTTTCATGTGCTTTAGCAGAGATGACACATTGGAAGGTTCATCAGGTACAAAAGCACAGCATTCAGTTTGAATGCTTGCACACATACCACCTTGGGATGCAGTTAGAATATCTAAGGCCATTCTAGTTTAATAAGACAGTGTTTCTTATTAAATACGCTTCAGTATTTAATAAGGCTATTCCTGCTTGACTATCGTTAAGGGCTTGTTGACTAAATTTAGTCAGGTGTTCTGTTTGTGATGTGACATCTTCTAATGCCAAGGGAGGAACAAATATAGCTGCTAGATGGTCATGCAAGTGGCCCTAAGGACATATAAGTGAGCCCATCTGGCCTTAATGACAGGAAGACTGGCAACAGATGTTAGCTCAGGGTGAATTCTTTCCTGCACCCCAGGGAAACCCAGGATGCAGTGTCCTAGGGATCCAGGTGGTAGCCAAGGCCAGAGGTTTGTTCCACATAACCATTGAGTTCCATTGGGAGCCAGTAAATGCCTGGCCTTCAAGACCAGACTGTTCCAAACCGATCACTTTCTTTAAGTATGATAGTATTCTGAAAACCCTAAATGGAGCAATTATAAAATTGGTATATGGTTTAAGCATTAAAAGGGTTTAAATGAGGAGATATAAGGTTGGAAATACAGGCCTGGTCTGGAGTCTTGAGACAGCTGTCTACAACAGATGCCATCTTCTTCTCATCCTGGTTTGGAGATATTTGTGTTCATCAGTTGAAGCTAGGTGTTATAAATGAGAGTTAAAACCCACTCAGGTGGTGAATCCTGGTATGGTCCTTTCCAATGAGGCTGCAAAGCGTCTCTTATCTGGTGTCTTTTCCAATGAACAGCATCTCCAGGTTGTAGTCCATGATCCCTAAGGTCTTCATCTCCCAGGAGCTCTCTGTGAAGGAAATCAGCTACCAGCCTTTCATTTCATTTAAGGTCTCAATGAAACCTTGACAATAATGTAAGATATCTCTTTTAAGCAAAGTTGGTTCTTACATTCCTCCATCTAATTTCATAGGCCTCCTGTTATTATCTCAAAAGGAGACAGCCAATGTTTACCAAAGGATGTAAATCTAAGGTTGAGGAGCACTAGTGGAAGCACTTTTGTCCATGAGAGATTAAATACTTCTGAACACTTTTCAAAGTGAGTTTTGATTGTGCTGTTTGTTAAAATGTATTATTGGCCAAATGTCACAAATAGATTTAATTATTTGTCCAGTGAAATGAGTTCCCTGTCACTCTGTAACTTGGTAGGAATTCCACAAACAGAAATTATTCTTTCCAATAATAATTTACCTACTACTAAAGCCATCACTCTTCTGCAATGAAAGGCCTCAACCCAATGTGAGAACATATAGATCATTACTAATATATGTCTATACCCTTGAGATGGTGGCATTTGAAAAAAGTCCAATTGCCATGCCTCAAAGAGTCCCTTAAGAGGGGAAAGTGGCCTTGTGACCCATGAAGTGGTTTCCCTATATTATACTTTGGGCATATAGCATGAGTGTAGGCTTTATGGGCCACTGTGGGAGAAAGTTTCTGAAGGTATTGTTTTCCCCATAAAATCATCTTTTCAGGTGCCTGATGGGTTAATTTATGTATATTTGCAATGGTAAATGTGCTCCAATAGCTCCAAAAGTTTTTTTTTAATCAGGCCCAAACCACATCTGCATGGCAGTGCCAAAAACTGCCCCCCCCTTCTTAAACTACCTTTGTTTCTCTTCCTCCATGGCAATTTCTTGAGGCTGTAGAAGGAAATCTTTACTGGATTAGCAGAGTTAATAGGAAGTAGTGAAGAAGTGGAAGAGTTAATAGGAAGGTCACTCTCGAGGCTGGACAGCATATCCAGCCCGATAATGTCCTTGCTCATATTCTAAGGAAATCCCGTCTGCAAACTAAATAAAATGCAGTCATGGTCATTTTCCTCATGTGGTGCTGGAAGCAAGGCAGCAGGGTTAAGATATGACTAGAATTGCCCACACAATATAACCTAAGAAGTTTTATCACCATTTACTTGACAAGGCTTCCCAAGCAATTTAACATACCAAATAAACCTAATTAGTTTAGTATCTCCCTCTTTATATGAAGAGAGAACAAGCTCTTTGAGAAGTCCCAGGGTCCCAATGGAAATTCTCAAAGTTACATTCAGGTCAAAAGAAAGGAACTTGTCAAAAATTTAGGGACAGCCAGTCAACAATACCAAAAATTCTTAAAATACTTGGTCAAACAAGATCATTGATCACTGTTAAACAATGTTTAGTTATCCATTTAACCATAATGACAATTAAAGATTTTCAAGCAAATACAGAAAATTAAATAGCTGTGAGAAAAACCTTAGCTCCATGATTAATGACCTGATAAAAACAATACAGGAAATTTATTTTGATAAAACATAAAATCCTTACCCTATGGTAGACTACTCAAAAGTAAAGAAAAACCTTTTATGTCTTTTTCAAAAGCAGACTAAAAGTCCAAGGAAATTATCCTTTTAAGAGAAATAATGCCAAATTCTAATTTTTGCACCAGCTTACTTTTGATAGTAAAGCTCATTAGCAGAGTAAGAATCTCCAGGCCCTTGATACCCCACAGAAACACCAAGTAAATAGCAATATATGGCCAAAGTAGCTTTGTCGGAATGCTAGAAAACAGTTGAGGATCTACAGCAATCAAGTAAACTCCCAAGAACAAAAAGCCTCACTCAAAATGGTAGGAATTTTTGTAGCATTTTTCTTGCCCTTGCCTGACACTCCCCTAGACATAGTACAGCACACTTGGGAGCAAGCCACTCAATTCATGCTTCTCCCCTCAGGAAGGAAGGAAAAAAGTGGCACTTGTTTGCAACATACTGACTTATCTGAGGGCTGCCCAAGGGGTTGGTTTATATCTCAGCTGACTCAGAGTGCTGACAGGAATGGTGGCACGGTTTGGACATAAGAGTGGAGGCCACTAAAAACAGTGGCAAATGCTGTGGCATGTGACAGCTGCAGGAAGATTGCAGACTCACAGTCACCTGGGGGCAAGAGATTATGGGCAGAGGAATATGATATAAGTTCTAAGACCCCGAGAAGAAGAGATGATACTCTTAGGGAACATAAGACACTTAAAGCAGTCGTGTATACAGATCAACTGGGAAAAAATGAACAGGCCCAAGAAAGATGCATGCCCAACAAAGTTCTGAAAGGTCCTTAAGCTTTCACACTGGGCTGTTTAGTGAAGGTCTTCCCTGCACTGAGCCTGTCAACAAAGATTGGGAGAGACGGCTGGTTTTTTAAATGCCCAATATTCAACAACAACAAAAATCATAATACATACAAAGGAAGAAGGAATCATGACCTTATCAAAGAAACAAAATAGATCTCCAGAAACTGACCACAAAGAAACACAAGCCTCTGACTTACTTGACAAAATCTTTAAAACAACTTTCTTAAATACACTCGATGAGCTAAATGAAAACACAAACAGATAACTAAATGAAATCAGGGAAACATACATGAACAAAATTAGAATATCAGAAAAGAAATAGAAACTACAAAGAAAACCCCAGAAATTCTGGAGCTGAAACATACAATAATAGAATTGAAATTTTCACTAGAAGAATTCAATATTAGACTCGAATAGGCAGAAGAAAGAATCGGTGTACTTTTGAAGAAAAGTCATTTGAAATTGTTGAGTCTGAAATGCAAAAAGTAAAAAGAAAGAAAAATGAACAGAGCCAAGGGTCTTAATGGTGTACCATTGCACGGACCAACATATACATTATGAGAATCCCAGAAGAGATGAGAGAGATAAAGGAGCAGAGAGCTTATTTGAATGAATTATGACTGAAAACTTCCCAAATTTGTGGAAAGGCATGTGTATACAAATAGAAGAAGCTGAGCAAAATCCAAGTAGGATAAACTCAAAGACCAGAAAGAGACACATTCTAATCAAACTGTTGAAAGTCAAAGACAAACACTGACTCTTAAAAGTAGCAAGAGAAAAGTGACTCATTACGTACAATGGATCCTCAATAACATTATCAGTGATTTCTCAGCAGAAAACTTGCAGCCCCAAAGGCACTTGGATGATATATTTAATGTGCAGGAAGAAAAAAAAAATCAAGGAGAATTCTATATCTGGCAAAACTGTCCTTCAAAAATGAGAGAGAAATTAAGAGATTCTGAGACAAACAAAAACTGACAGAGTTCATTACCACTAAATTATTCTACAAGAAATGCTAAAGGGTCCTTCAAGTTGAAATGAAAAGATGCTAGACAGTAACTTGAAGCCATATGAAAATATCAACTGTGTGAGTAAAGGTAAATATATGAAAAAATATAAAAGTAGGTATTATTATAATTTTAATTCATAATTCTACTTTGTATTCTTTCATATGTTTTAACAGTAAAGGTATAAAAATAATCATAAATTTATAGTAATAGGTAAATGATATATAAAGATGTAATTTATGATGTCAACAATATAAAGTGGGAGTGGGTGGAGATGTAGAGGAGTAAAGTTGTTATATGTGATTGATGTTAAGCTGTTTTCAATTTAAAATAGACTTATAAATTTATTTTTTATTAAAATATATTTGACATACATTTTGTAAATATAAAGTGTACAATATGTTATTTTGATACATTTATATATTGTAATATGACTACCATTGTAACAATAATTAGCACCTCTATCATGTTACATAATTATCCTTTCATTTTAGGAGTTGTAATACTTAAGTTCTAGTCTCTTAGCAAGTTTGATGATTATAACACAATATTGTCTATATTCGCTATCTTGTGCATTATTATCTGTAGAGTTTATTTACTACTCATTGTAAGTTTGTTCCCTTAAACATCTGTCTGTACCCCCACCCCCACACCATTCTCAGGTAACCACCATTTTATTCTCTGTTTTTTAACATTAGAAGAACTAACACATTTAGTTTTTTAAAATTCCACGTATAATTGACATCATACAGTACTTGTCTTACTCTGTCTGAGTTACTTCACTTAGCATAATGTGCTCAAAGTCCATCCATGTTGTCACAAATGGCAGTATATCCTCATTGCTCACAACCAAATAATATTCCATTCTATACATGTACCATACTTTCTTTATCCATTCATCTATTGATGGATACTTAGGTTATTTCCATATTTTGGTTATTGTAAATAATGCTGCAATGAACAAGGGGGTGCATCTATATTTTTGAGTTAATGTTTTCATTTTCTTCAGATAAATATCCAGAAGTGAAATTAGTGGATCATTTGGTAGTTCCATTTTTAATTTTTTTTCAATTATTCTATTGAGGTGATGATGGTTTATAACACTGTGTAATTTCAGGTGTATGTTATTGTTTATCAGTTTCTGTATAGACTGCATTGTTCTCACCACCAATAGTCTAATTTTTATCTGTCACCATACATATGTGCCCCTTTAACCCTTTTGCCCATGCCCCAACCCATTTGCCATCTAGTTACCACTAATCTGTTCTCTTTATCCGTGTGTTTGTTTATCTTCCATATACAAGTGAAATCATGCAGTGTTTGTCTTTCTCTGGTTTATTTTTCTTAACATCAGACCATCAAGGTCCATCCATGTTGTCACAAATGGCATGATTTTCTCTTTTTTATGGTTGAGTAGTGTTCCATTGTATATATATGCCACATCTGTATCCATTCATCAATTGATGGGCGCCTGGGTTGCTTCCACATCTTGACTATCTTGAATAATGCTGTAATGGGTGTAGGGATGCATAAATCTCTGAATTGTTGATTTCAAGTTCTTTGGATAAATACCCAGCAGTGAGATAGCTGGATCACGTGGTATTTCTATTTTTAATTTTTGGAAAAATCTCCATGATATTTTCCACAGTGGCTGCACTACTTTGAACTCCCTCCCTTTTCTCTACATCCTTTCCAACACTTGTTATTTCCTGTCTTTTTAACAATAGCCTTTATGGGTTCTCGTCAAGATGGCGCTGTAAGCAGACATTGAACTCGCCTCCTCCCATGAACACAACCAGGTTACAACAATTTTGGGAAGAATCACCCTGGATTGAAAACTGAAAACTGGATAAAAAGAACCCCCACGACAAGGGACAGTCCTGACGAAAGCAGAAGAGGTAGGAACTCTGGCCAGAGAGGAAAAAAGCCACCTTTGGGAGCAGCGGAGCTTCTCAGCTGGCCAGGCGGGAGCCAACCTAAGGTACAAGCCCTCCCTGGAGGAGTGAGGTCTGGAGCGGGGGCAACACTGCTATAAGCATCCTTCGGACTCAGCCCAACTGAGATGGGGGTCTTACTGTCTGGCTTTTCTGGCTATTAACTGCAGCGAGGACATCCCAGAAAAGCTATCGGCCGAAAGCCAAAAAGATCCGGGTCTTAAAGGGCCCATGCACAAACTCACTCATTGCAGCAACCTAAAATCACCAGAGAGAAGGCTGACTGTCCTGTGGTGAAACAAGACTCACCTGGTGGGTGCTGGGGGCAACTTGGTGAGAGGAGGATCCACTCCAGAGACTGAGACATTGGTGGGGGCCGTTGTTCTGAGCTGGTCCAGGCGTGCTGATACAGCACCAGTGGGGGCCATTGAGGTGCATCCCTTGGGCTGTTAGCCCAGGGATCTGCCACACCCACTAGAGCACAGATTTAATCCAGTTCAGCCAGGGCAGGCAACCGCCCTAGGGACTGGCCCCACCTAACAGCAAGCCCTCAGGCTACTTTTCAGCCTGCATTGACTGAGTTCCTTGATCCTCTACAGGCAGGCAAGGGTGTCTGCCTCTGGGGCAGGGCTTGTGTGAGGACCAGGTGAACTGTGGGGGGCATTGGGGCAGAGGTGGGGGCCTCTGCAGTGTGGCGGTGGGGTACGCTCCAGGGGGTTGAGAAGTGTGCACGGACCAGGACTGTGTTGACAGTCCATGTGGTCCAGAGGGGTGTGAGGCTTATCAGCAGCAGAAGACTTGTGTTTCACAAATAGCCATAAAAAGGATCAGCCCCACCTTCCAAAGCCTGAAACAACTGAGTGCCTCCATGCCAAGGGCCAACCCCACTCAGCTGCATTCCTAAGACAACTGACATCAGCCTTGTTGGCCTCAGGCCTATCACAACTGTACGCCCCTGAGCCTAGCAACCAGCTACACTGGGTACCAACCCAATTAAGAGGACAATTGCAATAAGAGTGTGCTGATAGATTTTGTAGCCAACAGTGCTGAGGCCCCTCCAAACCGGATTTACAAACAGCTGGCCAGGGAAAGAAAGATCAGACTCCCTGGGTACCTGCAGTGGGAGCAACCCTGCCACAGCAGAAGAACACAAGTAGCCCACAAAGGGGTCACTCCTGGTTATTATGGTCTGGTGACGAAGGGAAGCACACTTTTGGGCCTCATAAGGCATCTCATACATAACGCCACTTCTCCAAGATCAGGAGACATAGCTGACTCACCTAGTACAAAGAAAATAGCACAGAGAAAGAGGCATAATGTGGAGGCAAATGAATACTTTCCAAGAAAGGGAACACTACAAAACACCAGAAAAAGAACTAAGTGAAACAGAAACTAGCAACCTCCTTGACAAGGAATTCAAACAAAGTATAATGAGGATGCTCACAGATATACAGAGAAGAATGGATGAACACAGTGGATGAACACTGGATGAACACAATGGATGAACATCAGCAAAGAATTGGAAGATATAAAAAAGAACCAATCAGAAATGAAGAATACAATACTGGAAATGAGAAATTCACTAGAGGGACTCAATAGCAGAGTAGAGGAAGCAGAAGAATGGATCAGCGAGCTAGACAAAAGATTAGACGAAATCACCCAAGCAGAACAGAAAAGAGAAAAAAGAATTAGACAGAATGAGAACAGTGTAAGGGAACTCTGGGACAATATCAAGCATGCTAACATTCGGATTGTAAGGGTCCCATAAGGAGTAGAGACAGACAAAGGGGCAGAAAATTTATTTATCGAAATGATAGAGGAAAATTTTCCTCACCTGAGGAAGGAAACAGACATCCAAGTTCAGGAAGCACAGAGAGCTCCAAACAAGAGAAGCCCAAAGAGGCCCACACCAAGATATATTATAATCAAAATGTCTAAAATTAAAGACAAAGAGAGAATCCTAAAAGCAGCAAGAGAAAGGCCACAAGTGACATATAAAGGTAAGCCCATCAGGCTGTCAGCAGACTTCTCAGCCAAGACCCTACAGGCGAGAAGAGAATGGCATGACATATTTGAAGTGCTAAAAGGAAAAAACCTACAACCAAGAATACTCTATCCATCAAGGCTGTCATTCAGAATGGAAGGAGAGATAAAGAGCTTCCCACACAAGCAAAAATTAAAGGAGTTTATCACCAAGAAACTAGTTCTACAAGAAATGCTGAAGGGACTTATTTAAGTGGGAAAGGAACGACCACAAATAGAGATAAAAGAAAAAAATTATCAAAAAAACCCAAAACAACAGCAAGAAAAAACAGGCAATAAAATCACTTGTAAGGTAAAAGTATATTAAAGGCAGCAGATCAACTACCTATGAAGGTAATATGAAGGTTAAAAGACAAATGTACTAAGACTACCTATTTCAATGATAAGAGGGTAATGGATATACACACGCTAAACTAAAGACTATATATGATGTAAAACACATATAATGTGGGAGGAGGGGAGTGAAAAAGTAGAACTTTTACAAAGAGATCAAGCTAAAGAGTCTATCAATCAACTCAATATAGACTCTTATATGCATAGTGTACTAAATAGGATCCTCATGGTAACCACAAACGAGAAACCTATAACAAGCAGGAAAAAAAGTAAGTCAAAAGAAATCAAACATGTTACTAAAGATAGCCATCAAACCACAAGTGAAGAGAGCAAGAGAAAAAGAAAGGAACTGAGAAGAACTAATAAAACACTCCAAAAAAAGAAAAAGTGACAAAAAGGCCATAAATACATATTTATCAATAGCTACTTTAAATGTCAATGGACTAAATGCTCCAATCAAATGCCATAGGGTGGCCAACTGGATAAAAAAAGAAGACCCATGTATATGCTGCATACAAGAGACACACTTCAGACCTACAGACACTCACAAACTGAAAGTGAAAGGATGGAAAAGGATATTCCATGGAAATGGCAAAGAAAAGAAAGCAGGGGTAGCAATACTTATATCAGACAAAATAGACTTTAAATCAAAAACTGTAATAAGAGACAAAGACGGGCACTACATAATGATAAAGGGAACAATCCAACAAGAAAATAGAACACTTGTAAATATCTATGCACCCAACATAGGAGCACCTAAATATATAAAGCAATTATTAACAGACATAAGAGGAGAAATAGACAGTAACACAATAATAGTAGGGGACTTTAACACTCCACTTACACCAATGGATAGATCATCCAAACAGAAGATCAATAAGGAAACACTTGCCTTAAAGGACACATTAGACCAGATGGACTTAGTAGATAGACAAAAAACATTCCATCCAAACACCACAGAATACACATTCTTTTCAAATGCCCATGGAACATTCTCCAGGATTGATCACGTATTAGGCCACAAAACAAGTCTCAATAAATTTAAGAAGATCAAAATAATACCATGCATCTTTTCTGACCACAAAGGTATGAAACTGGAAATCAACTACAGAAAGAAAACCAGAAAAGCAACAAAAATGTGGAGATTGAACAAAATGCTACTGAACAATGATTGGGTCAATGAAGAAATCAAAGAAGAAATAAAAAAATTCCTGGACACAAATGAAAATGAAAACACGACATGCCAAAATCTGTGGGATACAGCAAAAGTGGTTCTATGAGGGAAGTTTATAGCAATTTAGGCCTACCTCAACAAACAAGAAAATCCCAAATAGACAATCTAAAAGTGCACCTAACGGTACTGGAAAAAGAACCACACACAAAGCCCAAAATCAGCAGAAGGAAGGAAATAATAAAAATCAGAGCAGAAATAAACAAAATAGAGACTAAAAAAAGATAGAAAAATTTAATGAAACCAAGAGCTAGTTCTTCGAAAAGATAAACAAAATTGACAAACCCTTAGCTAGACTCACCAAGAAAAAAGAGAGAATGCTCAAATAAATAAAATCAGAAATTAAAGAGGAGAGATTACAATGGACATCTCAGAAATACAAAAGATAAGAGAATACTATGAAAAGCTATATGCCAACAAATTGGATAATCTAGAAGAAATAGATAAATTCCTTGAAACATACAACCTTCCAAAACTGGACCAAGAAAATGTAGAAAATTTGAATAGACCGATCACCAGTAAGGAGATCAAAACAGCAATTAAAAACCTCCCCAAAAATAAAAGTCCAGGACCAGATGGCTTCCCTAGTGAATTCTACCAAACATTCAAAGAAGACTTAATACCTATCCTTCTCAAACTCTTCAAAAAAATTGAAGAGGTGGGGAGGCTTCCTAACTCCTTCTACGAAGCAAACATTATCCTGATACCAAGACCAGACATGGACAATACAAAAAAAGAAAATTACAGGCCAATATCACGGATGAACATCAACGCAAAAACCCTCAACAAAATACTAGCAAATCGAATACAACAATACATTAAAAAGATCATACATCATGATCAAGTGGGTTTCATTCCAGGGATGCAGAGATGGTTCAACATCCTCAAAACAATCAACGTGATACACCACATTAACAAAATGAAGAATAAAAATCACATGATCGTCTCAATAGATGCAGAGAAAGCATTTGACAAGATACAGCATCTATTTA